>NC_142799.1:73413893-73650636 GCF_049724085.1 Artemia sp. Qi Xiang Cuo | reverse complement strand
AAGGACACTGAACTTTGAAGTTACGCTGAACTTTTGAAATTGCGTTATTCCCTGACAAAGAGTGTAATGACCTGCAAAAATTAACAGCAAAACCTGTTTGGTACGGGGGCGTAAGCAAAGTAATACCTTGGTATATACTAATGGTCACATGAGAGGGTGGGCGTGGGAGTAGAAAGGGGATTAGTTGCCCTCCAATCACTTTCGACTATTAAAAAGGGCATCATGCCTTTCTATTTTCAATTGAATAAGCCTTTTTCGAAGTTCCCCTGACAACTCTTTCGATACGAAGTGTCCTGGTCTAAACAACAACAACAACACAAAATAATACACTATACCCACTTCGATCTGTACTATAAAAATGTCAAGCCTTCCAATCCCTTTCGACTATTAAAAAGGGCACTAGGCATTTCAATTTCCAATCGAATGAGCCCTTTTGGAAACGACAACGCTTTCTATATACACCTTATATGCCCCCAGGGCATAAATTAAAACCCTTACCTGAAAGTCTGTTAGGGTGGATGTCATCCTCTAAGACCGAATTTCCAGAACTTTCAACTACGTTAAACAAACTGGCTATCTCAAAATTTTGATTGGATGTGTTTGGGGAAAAGGTGGGTGGGAGAGAGGTGGCAGTCGCTCTCCGATCACTTTCAACTATGAAAATTAATACCAGTTCTTTCAGTATTCGACTAAATACATCCTTTTGAAGTTATAGCGCTTTTAATAAAGACCCCATGTGCCCCCCAGGACATAATTTACACCCCTTGCCCTGAGTGATGGGGGGGGTGTCATTATCAAAGACCTAATTTCCAGAACTTTCTACTACGTTGAACAAAATGGCTATCTCAAAATTTGATTGGATATGTTTGGAGGAATGGTGGGCGTTAGAGGGGGGTTAGTTACCCTCCAATCATTTCAACTATTACAAAGGGTACTAGCCCTATAAATTATTAATTGAATGAGCCCCCTTTTGAAGTTTTACGACAATTCTATCTATAAAAACATTATATTCCACAAAGACAGAACTTACAACCTTTGCCATTGGGGGTCTGGGGGGTTTGTCATCCTTAAATACATATTTTCCAGAACTTTCAACTGCGGTGAACAAAATGGCTATCTCTCAACTTTGATTGAATGTTTTTGGGGAAATGGTGGGCGTAAGAGGGGGTTAATTACTCTCCACTCACTTTCGACTATTAAAAAGGGTCGAAAGTGAGATCAAATGAGCCAATCAAATGAGCCCTTTTTGAAATTTCAACAATAACTTTCTATGTAAACCTTAAATGCCACCAGGGTCAGGGCATAACTTACCATTGTACTGAGGGCTCTGAAGAGGTTATCATTCTAAAAGACCACATTTCAAGAACTTTCAACTACGTTGAACAAAATCGATAACCCAAAATTTAGATTGGATGTGTTTGGAAAATGGTGGGCGTGAGAGGGGCGTTTGTCACTCTCCAATCACTTTCAACTATTAAAAAAGGCACTAGCCCTTTCAATTTCCAATTTAATGATTCTACGCTTTCAATAAACCGTAGAAGTGTAGAAGTTTCTACGCTTTCAATAAAAACCTTATATGCCCCCAGGAGTTAACTTACAACCCTTGCCCTGAGGGCTGTGGGGTGAGGGATTGTCATCCTTAAGGACCTAATTTCCAAAACTTTCAACTACGTTGAATAAAATGGCTATCTGAAATATTGATTGGATATGTTTGGAGAAAAGATGGGCGTGAGAGGAGGCTAGTTGCCCTCCAATCACTTTCGACTATTAAAAATGGCACTAGCCCTTTGAATTTCAAATCTATTGAGCCCTTTTTCAAGTTTCTATGACAAAGATTTCAATAAAAACCTTATATGCCCCCAGGGCATAACTTATAATCCTTGCCCCGAAGACTGTGCGGGGGGGGAGTGTCCTGCTCAAAGGTATAATTTCCTGAACTTTGAACTGCGTGGTACAAAATAGCTATCTCAAAATCTTTATAGGATGTGTTTGGGGAAATGGTGGGCGTGGAAGGGGTGTTAGTTGCTTTTCAATCACTTTCGACTATTAAAAAGGGCACTAGCCATTTCAATTTCCAATCGAACGAGCCCTTTTTGAAGTTTCTACGACAACGCGTTATATAAAAACCTTATATAACCTGTGGGCATTATTTACAACCCTTGCCCTGAGGGCTGTGGGGGGGTGGTTGTCATCCTCAAATATCTAATTTCCAGAACTTAAAACTACGTTGAATAAAATGGCTATCTCAAAGTTTTGATTAGATGTGTTTGGGGGAAAAGTGGACGTGAGAGGTGGCTTAGTTACCAGCTAATCACTCGTGACTATTAAAAAAGGCACTAGCCCTTTGAATTTCCAATCGAATGAGCCTTTTTTTTAAGGTTCTACGACAACGCCTTCTATAAAAATCCCTATATGCCCCCAGGCAATAACTTACTACCCTTGCCCTAAAGGCTGTGGGGGACTGTCCTCAAAAACATAATTTCTATCTGGAAATCAACTACGCTGAACAAAATGGCTATCTCAAAATTTTGATTGAATGTGTTTCGGGAAATGGTGGGCTTGGAAGGGGTGTTAGTTGCATTCCAATCACTTTCGAAATTTAAAAAGGGCAAAAGCAACTCAAATTTCTTATTGAATGAGCCCTTTTCGAAGTTTTTACAACAACTTCTTCGACACAAAATGCCCTGCTCTAAAGGTTAAAATTAATAAATAATACATTGTGCCAACATCGTTCTTATATGCCCCCAGGGCATAACTTAAAACCCTTGCCCTGAGGTTTGTGGGGGAGTGTCCTCCTCTTTACTTAGTCCCCGTTTCTTGTCTAGTTCTCAAGTGTCCCTGTTCTTAACTTTGTCAGCGCGATCTTGCTGTAATTTATACAAAAACTTTCTATATAAACCTTATATGCCCCAGGGTATAACTTTTAACCCTTGCACTGAGGGTTGTGGGGGAGTGTCCTCCTCAAAACATTTTTTCTATCTGGAAATCAACTACGCTGAACAAAATGGCTATGTCAAAATTTTGATTGGATGTGTTTGGGGAATGATGGGTATGGGGGGGGGCTAGTTGCCCTCTAATCACTTTCGACTATTAAAAAGGGCACTAGCCACTCCAATTTTCAATCGAATGAGCCCTTTTCAAAGTTTCTATGACAACCCCTTCGTTACGAAGTGCCCGGGCATGGAAACAAAATAAATAATACGTTGTGCCAACATCGTTCTTTACTTAGGCAGTGCTATTGCTCTGCCTATGATTCCCTTCCCCCATGAATCGCTATCTTATCACTTTCAAGTTTTAAAAAAGGCACTAGCCCTTTCAATTTCCTATTGAATGAGCCCTTTTGAAGTTTCTACGACAACGCTCTCAATAAACGCTTTCAATTTATATGACCCCAGGTCATAGCTTACAGCCCTTGCCCTGAGGGCTGTGGGGGAGGGGTTGTCATCCTTAAAGACCTAATTTCAAAAACTTTCAACTACGTTGAACAAAATGGATATCTCAAAGTTCTGATTGGATGTGTTTGGGAAAATGTTGGGCGTGAGAGGGGTGTTGGTCGCTATCCAATCACTTTCAACTATTAAAAAAGGCACTAGGCCTTTCAATTTCCGATTGAATGAGCCCTTTTGAAATTTCTACGACAACGCTCTCAATAAAAGCTTTCAATTTATATGACCCCAGGGCATAGCTTACAACCCTTGCCCTGAGGGCTGTGAGGGGAAGGGTTGTCATCCTTAAAGACCTTTCAAAAACTTTCAACTACGTGGAATAAAATGGCTATCTAAAAATTTTGATTGGATGTGTTTGGGGAAAAGGTGGGCGTGAGAGGGGGGTTAGTTGCTCTCAAATCACTTTCGACTATTAAAATCCGTGCTAGCTTTTTTAATTTCAAAACAAATGAGCCCTTTTTCAAGTATCTACGACAAAGATTTCAATTAACTTTATATGCCCCCAGGGCATAACTTATAATCCTTGCCCTGAGGGTTGTGGGGGAGTGTCCTTCTCAAAAATATATTTTTTATCTGGAAATCAACTACGTTCAACAAAATGGCTATCTCAAAATTTTTATTTGATGTGTTTTGGGGAATGATTAGCGTGAGGGAGGGCAAGTTGCCCTCGAATAACTTTCGACTATTAAAAAGGGCACTAGCCCTTTGAATTTCCAATCGAATGAGCCTTTTTTGAAGTTTCTACGACAACGCCTTCTGTAAAAACCTTATATGTCCCCAGGGCATAACTTAAAACCCTTGCCCTGAGGGTTGTGGGCACAGTTTATAGAATTAGCAGTATGATCATTCTCTATCTCACATATTATAAAAACCCGGACCGAGGTGCAAGTGCTCCAGACAACCTATAAACATAAACGACATTAGATCTTTTCACGGGTAGACAAGTCAGATTTCTCTTGGACGCGAAACTTGGCTTCAACGCTGGAACACTAATTTTGAAGAAACTAATTTTAAATTAATTTATTCCAATACATACATGAAAATCGGTAATTAGTAGTACAATGTTATTATTAGATGTTTTTAGGAATTAAAAATAGGTTTCGCAATCTCAAGTTGGTTTCGAAGGCATTTTGAGAAAGTTTCTGCCAAAATACGTGTTCCAGGGTAATTGGACCGCTGATGGCAGATCAAATGAGAGGAGCTG
Organism: Artemia sp. Qi Xiang Cuo; assembly: GCF_049724085.1. NCBI lineage: Eukaryota > Metazoa > Arthropoda > Branchiopoda > Anostraca > Artemiidae > Artemia > Artemia sp. Qi Xiang Cuo. The sequence goes on along the minus strand of NC_142799.1, from coordinate 73,645,986 downwards.
TTTGTACGCGCCGATATAAATATATATATATATATATATATATATATATATATATATATATATATATATATATATATATATATATATATATATATATATATATATATATATATATATATATATATATATATATATATATATATATATATATATATATATATATATATATATATATATAAAACACTTCTTAACAGAAGTTTGGTATTTTCTTGGATAGGGCTTTTGTGGCAACTTTTACCACCTCAACCAATAATTAGAACCCAAGTCCTAAAATTGGTCTCAATCAGGAACCCTTATCGCTATCTAAATTCACAAAGTGCAAAGATTTTCAAAGAGGTGTTTATTGTTTAAAGTTCAGGAAAGGTCTGCCGATTTCATACGAAAGCATTGATTGAAAACGAAACTAGTCTTATCTAGGCTCTCCGCCAAAACAGGTAACTGGACTTTTCAAATATCACAGGAACTACAATCTGAGAAAATAAATATCACTACGTGAAAAAAATTTATAAACTATCCAGTTTCGGATCCAGAGGGGGGGCGAGGGTTACCCCCCTAAAGTAGTCTAAAATAGCGTAATTTACCTAATTAACACATGTTTGCATTAATTAAGCTTGCTCCTAACGTAAGTTTGTCGAATCAACCTATTTTGCACCCCCCCTAAAAAATCCTAGATCCGCCCCTGAAACCATCACACCTATTCCAGAAGAAAAAAAATTCCCTATTTTCACAAATTTCATCAACCCCCCGCCCCGTTTTTTATAAAATACTACATAGGCCAATCAGTTGAGTCCACTGTATATAAATAATAGATTGTCATAATTTGTATATAAATTAAGTCATACCTGTGACATGGTAAAGTTGCAAACCACTTGGCCGGCTCACCAAATTTTTTTCTGCTTTCGCAATTTCGAATAATGCCCTTTCTAACCATTTCTCATTGACTGACGCAAACACACTGATTCATAACTGCACATATAAGTGGGAGGAGCTTTTTGTTCGCACCGAGAATGAAGAGCCAGAAATCATCTGCGGTAAACTTACTGGATAATTATATAGACTGTGGTTGTGGGGGAGTGTCCTCCTCAAAAACATATTTTCTATCTGAAAATCAACTACGCTGAACAACATGGCTATCTCAAAATTTTGATTGGATGTGTTTTGGGGAATGATGGGCGTGGGGGGGGGGGGCTAGTTGCCCTCCAATCACTTTTGACTATTAAAAGGAGCACTAGCCCTCTGAATTTCCAATCGAATGAGCCTGTTTTGAAGTTTCTAAGACAACGCCTTCTATAAAAACCGTATGTACCCCCACGGCATAACTTAAAACTCTTGCCCTGAGGGTTGTCGGAGAGTGTTCTCCTCAAAACATATTTTCTATCTGGAAAATCAACTACGCTGAACAACATGCCTATCTCAAAATTTTAATTGGATGTGTTTGGGGGAATGATGGACGTGGGGGGGGGCTGCTTGCCCTCCAATCACTTTCGACTATTAAAAAGGGCACTAGAACTCTCGATTTCCAATCGAATGAGCCCCTTTTGAAGTTTCTACGACGACCCCTTCCATATGAAGTGCCCTGCTCTAAAGGAAAAAAATAATAAATGATACATTGTGCCAACATCGTTCTTATATGCCCTCAGGGCTAAACTTAACACCCTTGCCCCGAGGGTTGTGGGAGAGTGTCCTCCTCAAAACCATATATTTTATCTGGAAACCAACTATGCTGAACAAAATGGCTATCTCAAAATTTTGATTGGTTGAGTTTGGGGGAATGATGGGCTATGGGAGGGGGCTAGTTGCCCTCCAATCACTTTCGACTATTAAAAAGGGCACTAGCCACTCCAATTTCCAATCGAATGAGCCCTTTTCGAAGTTTCTACTCCTTCGATACGAAGTGCGCGGGTACGGAGAAAAAAAATATTGTGCCCACATCGTTCTTCACTTAGGCAGCGCTAGCGTGCTGTCTATGATGGTCGGTGTGTTTTAGTTATCGTGTATGGCCTGCAGCTGGTAATAGACAGTTTCTATCTCTAAATTACAAAGATGTAGTCTATGATTTTCCGTAGTAGATGTGTGGTAATCGTATCGCTGGTTTACCATGTATGTGTGCGTGTCCTCTTCTACTGAAAGAATGTTTGTAATAGCGAGTTTATTTTCTGAACAGAGGGCGGGATACGGGTTCCGTTTTTATTGACTGAGTCTGGAGTCAGTCCACCGGTAACGCCACAACACAGGCTAGTTAGATTTGAGGCAGAGGCCTTAAAATCGTGCAGAAGTGTGATAATGTAATCACATCGTCATCATTAGTAAAACACTTACACTCCACTCTCCGTGTTTATGTTGAAGTCATGCTCTCATTATCCTGTCTTAAATCGAAAGATTTTACCCACTTCTCTGCATCTGTAGCTATGCCAAGAACCAAACCATTCCGGTGGACTAAATCCTTTCCAGGCGATAATCAGTAGTATTTACCCCTAGAGATTTTGGGTCAACGCCAAGAAGATGTGTCTTCGTGATAGGCACTATTACAATATGCTTACTTTTCAACTCCCAAGCAAGCATGGCGTCTGCTCTAAAGAAGTTTAATGTCATGACATCCGAAGTGATGATCTGGATTCTCAAATCCTTGTAAATGGTTTTGTACTAGAGGCTCCCATTGTAGTACAAATTCTTTCATCTTTAAGTAGCAAGGTAAATCCAAAGAAAATATGAGCTATAAGGTTATAGAAATGACGTATCAGTAATACTTAGGAATGGCTTTGGTTATCAAATGTAGACTTTCATGAAATATTAGAAACCAGAGTAGAACTCAAGCTTGAATTTGCGGGAAGGTAGAAAAGCGGAAATCTTAAAAATGTCTTTTCTCCGATCCACCTATATGTTTTTTTATCCTAATCTTCTGTTGGGTCTATAGTCTATCCAAAGCCAAGCAGCAAGTTTATTAAAATTATTTTATGTGTTGCCGGATCATAAAAACAGAGTACCTGTAAAAGTTTTCATCCAAATAAATAAAAATACGGACCTAGTGGTAATTTTGGCTTACAAAAGAAATCATGACATTGCAAAGTGCTACTTTCTGGTGTTTGCTACCGAAAAATATTAATTTTGGTCTGATAGGATTGACATGCTGTCGAACTGGTATTCTGCAATCACCAATCAGCTTAGAATCATCGAAAAGATATTTATATGGAGTTCGTGCCTCTTACACCTTATTAGTATGCGGCATAGCGTCCGTTCCTAAACATAAAATTAATCTAGTCTATACATTTATTCCTACATGCATTCTATATAGAATGAGCCGCTACAAAAGACCTACTACTACTGAAGACACTACTACTAAACTACTAGGTACCAATGAAAGTAACGGAAATTGAACCGGAAAGTAACGGAAAAGTAATGGAAATGGAATATTTATAGGGAAATGATACGGATACAAAAGGTCTCAAAAATGTATTCCATTGCCCGTTTTCCTAGCTTTCAATGGATGGTGCTTAAAATAAACTTGAAATGAATATTATAAATGTAGTATTTTTATCAGATTAATAGGATCTCATATCAAAAGGTAATATTCACCCTTGTGTATCAACACAATATTTTATCACAGCTCACAGGATCTGTATAAAGTAGGATTTCATTAAGATTATGACCAAAAACAAATTCTGTTCATTGGATATAAATTTCTTTGCTAATTTTTTGTAGTTATTTTTCGTAGTTTTGTATTTTTTTTATATAGTGTATTTTTTTTTTTTTATGATTTTTGTCGCTGCGTTAATTAACAACTTCGCCGACTATTATATATTTCCAGTTCATTTTAATTATAAATAAAAAGGTAGTATGGTCTAAAAATTGTCTATATGTGGACATTATGAACCCATTGATTCAAGGTTTCGTTATAAAAATAAAAATTGGATTTTAGCCTAGAGAATGTTGTTTGCAGTCTATGTATTTGCACGGCACTAATGACTTACTTGACTTAAGGCTCCTGCCGAGGGTTCGGCGTAGAGAACGATGAGACTAGGCGCCTCCAGGTTGACCTATAGCTTGCCAGGCTCGCAGCTTCTTCCACCAGGATGTAGGCTTGGGTGAGGAATTCATCGGCTTTGTCTTTCCACCTAGTAGGTGGGCGTCCTCTGGGTCGCTTCCATCCGTGTAGGGTGGGGTCGAAGTCCAATGTGACCCGTGCTGGGGCGTCACGTGGCTTTCAAAGGAGGTGGCCGTGCCACCGAGCAGTACGCTGAGCGAGCTGCGTCGAGAAAGGAGTTTGAGCGGTATGTGAGAAGAGAGTCTGGTTGCTAACGAAGTCATTCCAGTGAAGTCTTTCGATTCTTCGGAGATGTTTCGTCTGAGCGACATCGACGGCGCTGAGGATAGATTTTGCAGTTGGCCACGTCTCCGCTCCATACAGCAGGACGGTGCTGACTGACACATTGTAAATGCGCATTTTGGTAAAGCGGCTTATGTTTGGCTTTCGCCAGATGCTGCTAAGCCTCCCAACAAGTGCTGAAGCTTTGGAAATTCGAGATGTAAGATCTTTTGTGATCAAGCCATCATTCGACGGAATAGATCCCAGGTAAGTGAAGTCTTCAACCAAATCTACTCGGTTGCTTCCGATGTTGGCTTCCTTTACAGTAGAACGGGACGTGGGGGGCTCAAGGAGCATAACTTTGATTTTCTGCCAGTTGATCTTCAGTCCAACTTTCGAGGCTTCTTCTGAGAGCACCTGGAGAGCTTAGTGACCTTTTTGACGGTGCTCGCAACTAGCGCTATGTCGTCAGCTAATTCAGCATCAGAGAGTAGCCGGTCTCCGAACTTAAGACCAAAATGAAGGTGATTCGTCGTGCTGGTCATAACATGGTCTATGACGCAGTTGAAAAGCTCGGGAGCGGCGGCGCAACCTTGCCGGACACCAGTCTTCACCACGAATGTGGGACTACGTCTTCCATTGACTTCCACGCAGCTTTCCGTATCTTCATACAGCTTTTCAAAAGTGAGCAATATTTCTTGGGTAGACCCGTAGTTCTTAGTATCAGCCAAAGTAAAGGCGATCAACAGAATCGAAGGCAGCTTTAAAGTCCACGAATGCGATGTACGCTTTTTGGTGGAACTCTCGCGTCTTCTCGATCAACTGGCGCATAGTAAACATTTGCTCTGTCGTCGACATGCTGGGCATGAACCCGGCTTGCTGGACTCTTCTCTTTCTACGCAAAAAGGTGGAACACCTGTCCAGGAGTGACATGGCGAAGAGTTTACCAGGAACGGAGAGAAGCGTGATCCCAAGATAGCTGGTGCAGATTTGACGGCTGCTCTTACGTTTCCATAGCGGCAATATGATGCTAGCAAGCCAGTCATTCTGTATGCTTTCCATCGTCCATACAGCTGAGAAGATTAGCTGGAGCCACAGAATCATCGCTGCACCCCCGTACTTGAGGAGTTCTGCAGAAATATCACAGACACCAGGGGCTTGATTATTATTTAACCGTCTTACAGCATTTTGGATTTTAGAAGTGGTAAACGGTTGCAATACGAGGTCGGAAGTAGCCTTGGGTGTGGTCATGGCTGCTTGAATCAGATCAGGGTCGGGATGAGCAACTGCCTCGGCATTCAGAAGCGTGGAGAAGTGACTGCTCCAGGCAGAGAGTTGGCTTGCATCGTCATCCGGCATGCTTCCGTCAGCAGACAAAACACGGCTCACGATGGAAGTCTTCTCTTCCGTCAGCTCGCGGAGGTGTTTGTACAGGGAGCAGGTGTCTCCTTTTTTTTAAGGCATCTTCAAGATTGCTGGCTTTCTTGTCGACAAAGGTGTTCCTATCACTGTGCAGTAGGCTATTGCGCAGGCCATTGAGTCGTCTGTACTATAGTATATTTTTTGTTAAACTGGCCTTCCGGCGTAGCTCGATCATAGACAGATTCTCCTGGGATATCCAGGGTTTTTCCTTGCGTTTGCTGCAGCCAATGGTACTGCCAGCAGAATCAAGTATATTATGTTTGAAAGACTTCCATGCTACTTCAGGGTCGTCCAGAACTTGGAGGCAGCTAAACCGGTTAGAGATATCGAGAGCATACTTCGGTTGCATCTCAGATGTAGCCAGACTACTAGGATCGAGCTTGGGAGGCCGTGTTTCTTGTCCTTGTGCTCTCAGGCGTAGCCTCAGTGTGGCAACTACCATCCTATGGTCTGTGTTTCCAAGCTCGGCCAACCTATAAGTCCGGCAATTTGTTATTGACGAGCGCCAGCGACCCGAGATCATAACATAGTCGACCATCTTCTTTTTCTGGCCGTCGTTACTATACCAAGTGTATTTGTGTATATCTTGTCTCTGAAAGAGCGTGAATGATATGACCAGATTTTGCATATTGCAGAGCTGGAGGAGTCTTTTTCCGTTGTCATTCAGTGAATCTGGAATCACGAGGCCGAGAACACTACTCCACACGCCCTCCCTGTCATTTACCGTTGCGTTAAGGTCTCCCAGAAGAGTGACGATGTCGTGGGGTGGGACTCTAGACAGGTTCGCTGAGAGCTCCGCATAGAACTGATCCTTCACTTCCGCAGGACTCAGATTGGTGGGAGCATAGCATACAATAATTTTCCACTTTCCATGCTTGTGCTGGAGCTGAGCCATCAGTATTCTATCTGAAATTTGTTTATAGGAGAGAAGACATCTCTTAGCCCTGGCGTTTAGCGCGAGGCCTACACCATTTGTCTTGCTTTTTGGGTCACCAGACCAGATCAGGTGATATCCTTCACCAATATCCTCGGACTCTCTTCCGACAAGGCGGGTTTCCGTAAGGCCAACCACAGCTATATTGAAGCGTTTTAGCTCATAGGCAAGCATTGATTTAGCTCCAGGAAAGTTGAATCACGGCACTAATGGTGCAAAACAAAGATTAAGGTGCTTACAATCTGTTATTTTTTTTTCTCCGAACCGCTTCGTATGAAAGGGGTGATCTAAAAAAAACTCGGAAAAGGCACATTAAATTACAAATTAGATGTTTTAGTGCCCTTATGAAGAATCAAAACGGAATAAAGGGCAGCCAGTCCTCCACGTCCCCTTTTGAACCCTTTTGAACCGCCCCTGTGCTTTCTATGATATTGTATCAAAATTTTGAAATGAAAGTTCGGCTCAAAACTTTCGACGATCCTATAAAAATTGCTCCAAAGAAGATACATCTTCTCATCCCACCTCAAAGATTTTTAACAACTTTAAAAACTATTATATATTTTCAGTTTATTTTAAATATGAAACAAAAGGTAGTATGGTCTAAAAAACTCCCTAAATGTGTACCTAAATGAAGACTTTATTTGAGGGTTCGTTATAAAAAAAATTATATATATAGAGGAATGCGGGTTGCAGTCAACATTGTATTTCGTATAGCTCTAGATTTAGTCTAGTAAATGAAAAGAAATCAAATTGGGAGAACAGGTATAATCTAACGAAAGTTAAGAGTAACATTCAAACTTAAAACGAAACAAAATTATACTGTATATGAAATGGACTGCAGCTTCCCCAACCCTAACTCTTTACACTACTTTTTGGTCCTAATGCTTTAAGTAGAAATTTTCAAACACAAGGACAGTTGAAAATGGGTAAAAAGTATTTTAAAAAGTTTTAAAATTGTAAAGTGATGGGAAATTGTAGTATACTTCTTTAGTTCAGTCAGATATCAATTTGTTTTAACTAATAGGGATTAAAACAAGTAATCAATGAGTGGCACGGCACTAATGGTGCCAAAATAAACAGTCAGGTGTCTGTATCTATTTTTCTTTCGAACCTCTTTGTATGAAAGAGGTGATCTTAAAAACTAGGAGGGGGCACATTAAATTACAAATTAGAGGTTCCAGTGCGCTTATAAAGCACCAACTCAGCTGCGCTCCGATCACCTTGACTCTCAAAAAGACCATTAGAGCGTCTGAATACCAATTCAATGAGCCCCCTCCAAAGTTAATAAGACCATGCTTTCTGTAAGAGCCTTATATTTCCCCAGGGCATAACTTACAACACTTGCCCTAAGGGCTAGAGAGGTTTGTTATCCTCAAAGACATAATTTCCAGACCTTTCAAATACGTTGAGCAAAATGGCTATCTCAAAATTTTTTATTTGAAGTGTTTGAGGAAATGATGGGCATGGGGGGGGCATTTGCCCTCTGATCACTTTTGACGAAGAAAAAATACACTAGTTCTCTCATTTTCCAATCAAATGAACCCTTTTTAAAGCTTATACGACAAAAATTTCTATAAAACCTTATATTCCTCATGGGAATAATTTAAGACCCTTGTCCTGAGGGCAAAGGGGGAGGGTTGTCACCCTCAAAGACACAATCTCCAGATCATTCAACTACGTTGAGCAAAATGGTCGTATCAAAATGTTGATCGGAAATGTTTAGGGAAATGATGGGCGTGGGAGAGTGATTCTCCCTCTGATTACTTTCGACGATTAAATTGGGCAAAAGCCCTCTCAACTTCCAATCGAATGAGCCCTTTTTGATATTTTTAAGACAAAACTTTCCTATATGTCCCAGGGCATAACTTAAGATATAATTTCCGGACCTTTCAACTACGTTGAGCAAAATTTTATCTCAAAATGGTCATTGAATGTGTTCGGGGAAAGGGTTGGCGTGGGAGGGGGGTTAGTTGCCCTTCAATCATTTTCGACTATTAAAAAGGGTACAAGCCCTTTCAGTTTCCAATCAAATGAGCCCTTTATGAAGTTTCTACGACAACACTTTCTATAAAAATCTTATATGCCCCCAGGGCAAAATTTACAACCCTTGCCCCGAGGGTTGTGGGGGCGGGGGTTGTCATCTTCAAAGACCTAATTTCCAAAACTTCAAACTTCCTTAAAGAAAATTACTATCTAAAAATTTTCATTGGATGTGTTTGGGGAAATAGTGGGCGGGAGAGGGGGGTTAGTTTCCCTTTTCAATCACTTTCGACTATTTAAAAAGGCACTAGTCCTTTCAATTTTCAATCGAATGAGCCCTTTTTTAAGTTTCTACAATAACGCTTTCTATAAAAACCTTGTATGACCCCAGGACAAAATTTACAATCTTTACCCTGAGGGCTGCGGGGGAGTTGTCATCCTCAAAGACCTAATTTACAGAACTTTCAACAACGTTGAAAAAAATGGCTATCTCAAAATTCTTATTGGATGTGTCTCGGGAAATAGTGGGCGTGAGAGGGGGAGTAGTTGCCCTCCGATAAATTTATACAATTAGAAAGGGCACTAGCTTTTTCAATTTCCAATCGAATGAGCCTTTTTTCAAGTTTCTACGACATCCCTTTCTATAAAAACCTTATATGCCCCCGGGGCATAACTTACAATCCTTACCCTGAAGGCGTTGGGGAGAGGGGGGGTAGATTTTTCATCCTCAAAGACCTAATTTCCAGAACTTCCAACTACGTTGAACAAAATGGCTATCTCAAAGTTTTGGTTGGATGTGTCTGGGGAAATGGTGGGCGTGAGCGGGGGGTTAGTTACCCTCCGATCACTTTCGACTATTAAAAAGGGCACTAACCCTTTCAATTCCCAATTGAATGAGCCGTTTTTGAAGTTTCTATGACAACGCTATCTATAAAAACCTTGTATAGCCCCAGGGCATAACTTACAACCCTTGCCCTGAGGAATGTGGGGTATTTGTCCTCCTTAAAGATATCATTCCCTGAACTTTCAACTACTATGTAAAAAATGGCTATATCAAAGTTTTGATTGGGTGTGTTTGGGGAAACGATGGGCGTGAGAGGGGGCTATTTGCTGTCCAATCACTTTCGACTATTAACAAGGGAAATAGCCCTTTCAATTTTCAATCAAATTTCCAAGCCTTTTTTGAAGTTTTTACGACAACGCTTTCTATAAGAACCTCTTATGCCCCAAGGGCATAACTTACAACCCTTACCCTGAGGGCTCTGAGGGGGTTATCATCCTCAAAGATCTAATTTCCAGAACTTTCAACTACGTTCAACAAAATGGATATCTTAAAATTTTGATTGCACGTGCTTCGGGAAATAGTGGGCGTGAGAGGGGGGTTAGTTGCCCTCCAATCTCTTTATACTATTAAAAGGGTACTAGCCTTTTCAATGTCCAATCGAATGAGGGCTTTTTGAAGTTTTCCAACAACACTTTCTATAAAGAACCTTGTATGCCCCAGGGCATAACTTACAACCCTTGCCCTGAAGGCTGTGGTAGGAAGGTGAAGGGGGTTGTCATCCTCAAAGGCCTAGTTTCCAGAACTTTCAACTACGTTGAACAAAATGTCTATCTCAAAATTTTTTTTGGATATGTTCGGGGAAATGATGGGCGTGAGAGGGGCTTTAGTTCTCCAGTCACTTCCGACTGTTAAAAAGGGCACTAACTCTTTGAATGTCTAATCGAATGAGCCCTTTTTGAAGTTTCTACCACAACGCTTTCTATAAAAAACCTTATATGTCTCCAGGACATAGCTTACAATCATTTAACTGAGGTCTGTGAGAGGAGTCTACTCCTCAAAGACACAATTTTCAGATCTTTCAACTACGTTGCACAAAATGGATATCTCAAAATTTCGATTGGATGTGGTTGGTGAAATAATGAAATAAACCAAAATATGATAAAAATGCAGTAGTTCTTGAACGAAATTATAAATACTAAAACAAAAAATTATGGAAGGGGAGTCGTCTAGACCGTATTATATTAAATGCGTAACAAAAACTAACCTAACCTAACCAAAATACCAACTAAGTGTCTAATCAAAACATAGCTACAATGTGGTTTCCCACTGAGCCGAAAGTAATATTGTGTGATATAAAGACCATGAAAACCGGTTATTGTCTCATGTTTGCGATACAAGATCTTGAGTGTGGTGGCTATAAGACAAAAGTACCTTATTGTATTATCATTTTCATTACAGGTGAAGTAAGTTTACTATTTTGTAAACTTAACTGTGTAAGTTGTAAGTTTACTGTGTTTTATTTTCTTATGGCTTGCGTGTGGCCTGAGCCAAGGCAGTTTGAAAGTCTGATAATAGGTTGAAAGAAGTAAGCTGATTTTTTGGTGTTTTGAAATCGGATAATTAAAAAAAAGAAAAGACAGATAAGAAAAGAGAATACTCTATAAAAGAGAAAATAGATAAGAAAAGAGAAACAGATAGAAAAGAGATAACAAAAGAAAATACATAACTTACCGAACTCGTCAAATCCGTTAAAACCCATGTTATATCTTGACATTTGGAGCTTCATACAAACCATTGGTTTTGGACACTGGTACCCAGAGTCTGGGTCCATAGAGCAATACGAATCAGGTATCATAAGACTATTTATTGTGACTTTTCTGAAAAAAAAAGAAATGCAAATATTTGGAAATATTATAAGTATTTGTAGTTTAAAGATTTCTAAATACTTTTTTTTGGGGGGGGATGTTTAACTGACAAAAAGGCAACATGTATATGCTACTACTGCTATTAAAACTGCTGCTACTACCGTTGCTACAAGTAATACAACAAAACTACTACTACCACTGCTCCTACCACTATGATATTAGTACTATTAAGACTAACAAAGAAATTTTCAAATGGGGATAATACCCAATTAATTAAATCCCGATAATAAATAATTAAATCCCAATAGTTTATAAGTTCATCATAGAACGGCAAGTGGTCTAACAAAATAACACCTAACTTAAGGGGTTACGTCAAAATACGTCGTATGTATGGGGAAAGGAGACCAACCAAGTGACCAACTATAAACTCAGCATTTCGTTTGCAATTAGAAGACACAGAAGGCTTTGCCACTTTCATTGGAAATTTGTTTTACTTTTTGGCAAGATTAAAGAAAGAAATTTACATCAAGACTTTGAATGAACTTTTTCAGTGAACTCTCTCTGAAAATTGTTTAGTGAATAATCTGGAAGTTCATAATTTTGTGAATAACCTGAAAACTTTTTTTTGTGTATAGATATGCTAGTTTCAATTATATTATTTTAGTAATTCTAATGATGACGATCGCTGTTTATGTGATCGAAATATCTTGACCTTGTACCTGTTTTTTTTTCACTGGCTAAATAAATGGATTTATTCCCATTTAAAAAATTATTTATTCGTCATAAACTAACAGTGTGGTCTAAGAAAATGATACCTAATTTACGTCAAAAATACGTCGTATATATGGGGAAATGACACCAACCAAGTGACCAACTATAAACTCAGCATTTCGTTTGCAATTAGAAGACACGGAAGGCTTTGCCACCTTTATTGGAAATTTGTTTTACTTTTGGGGAAGATTAAAGAAGGAAATTTACATTAAGACTTTGAATGAACTTTTTCAGTGAACTCTCTCTGAAAATTGTTTAGTGAATAATCTGGAAGTTCATAATTTTGTGAATAACCTGAAAACTTTTTTTTGTGTATAGATATGCTAGTTTCAATTATATTATTTTAGTAATTCTAATGATGACGATCGCTGTTTATGTGATCGAAATATCTTGACCTTGTACCTGTTTTTTTTTTTCACTGGCTAAATAAATGGATTTATTCCCATTTAAAAAATTATTTATTCGTCATAAACTAACAGTGTGGTCTAAGAAAATGATACCTAATTTACGTCAAAAATACGTCGTATATATGGGGAAATGACACCAACCAAGTGACCAACTATAGACTCAGCATTTCGTTTGCAATGAGAAGACACGGAAGGCTTTGCCACCTTCATTGAAAATTTGTTTTACTTTTGGGCAAGATTAAAGAAGGAAATTTATATCAAGACTTTGAATGATTTTTTTAGTGAACTCTCTCTGAAAATAGTCTAGTGAATAATATGGAAGTTCATTATTTTGTGAATGACCTGAAAACTTATTTTTTTTTGTGTATAACTATGCTATTTTGAATTATGTTATTTTAGTAATTCTAATGATGACGATCGCTGTACATGGGATCGAAATATCTTGACTTTGTACCTGTTTTTTTTTCACTGGCTAAATAAATGAATATATCCTTTTTTGAAAATTTACTTATCAAACAGTTCGTGGTAACGAACTGTAAGTAAGGAGCGACCCGGCTCAATGGTAACTGAAACTCTAAAAAACGGAATTTTGGTACCAATAGATACATCAAAAGGATCAGATTTTAATTTTGGTTTCAAATATATAAGTTTCATGAAGTTTAATCTTACCCATCAAAAGTTACGCGCCTGAGAAAATTTGACTGATTTTCGAAAAAAGGGGGAAAGACCCCCCAAAAGCTATAGAACCTTAATGAAATTCACATCATCACCATCATCATTTTCAGCGTATCAGAGAACCCTACTGTAGAGGTTTCAAGCTCCTATCTACAAAAATGTGGAATTTTCCATTTTTTGCCAGAAGAAAGATCACGGATGCGGGTTTATTTGTTTGTTTGTTTGTTGTTCTTTTTTCTCAGGGGTGATTGTATCGACACAGTGGCCCTAGAATATCGTGGGAGGGCTTATTCGAAAGAAAATTAAAAATTCTAGTGCCCTTTTAAGTGACCAAAAAAATGGAGGGTAACTGGCCCCCTCCCACGCTCATTTTTTTCTCAAAGTCACCCGATCAAAATTTTGAAATAGCCATTTTGTTCAGCATAGTCGAAAATCTAATAAATATGTCTTTTAGGATGACTTAATCCCCCGAAGTTCCCAGGGAAAGGACTGAAAGTTATGAACTTTACCCATTGCTTACTTACATATTGTATTGGTTATTGGGAAGTATACAGACATTTTCAGGAAGGATTTTTTTCTGGTGGGGGGGGGGAGGGCTGGATGAGAGGGTTACTCGGGAGAATATTTCCGTGGAGGATGTTTCTTTGGGGTAAGGGACATTTCTATGGAGGGGGCGCCGGATTTCCAAGGATTATTTAAAAAACGATCAGAAATTAAATTAAAAAAAAAACAGATTTTTTCAACTGAAAGTAAGAAGCAACATTATAACTTAAAACGAACAGAAACTATTACTTATATGAGGGGGTTCTCCCCCAAGTCAATACCTCGCTCGTTACGCTGCAGTTTTTTTAGTGCTTTCAAAGAGCTGTCTATTCTAATTAAACGGCCTTTGTGATTCAGGGGTTTGTGAATTAAAATTTTTTTTAACTTTTAACGTAAAGTGCGTGGTATTCACTAAGGGGAGAACCCCCTCATATACGTAATAACATATACGTAATAAAAAAGACAAAAAAAAACAAGCGATACGGCTCAATAGTAATCGAAACTTTTAAAAACGGAATTTTGATGTAAATAAATGTACCAAAAGAATGGGCTTATAATGCTGATTTTAAATATATAAATTTTATTAAGTTTAGTATTACTCATCAAAGGCTAAGAGCCTGAGAATATTTACCTGATTTTTTAAAGAGGGTGGAAACATCCCCTACAAGTGGAAGAATTTTAATGAAAATCCCACCGTCGGATTCAGCGTATCAGAAAACCCTATTTCATAGGTTTCAAGCTCATATCTGCAACAATCTGCAACTTTGTATTTTTTGCCAGAGGAAAAATATACGAATATAGAAGTTCGTTACGTAAGTTAATTTGTAAATTACGTCAGAAGCAAATTTAGAGACAGCAATTTAGCGAAAGAAGAGTAAAATTTTTATGCAAATTTTGTTTACTTATTCAATGAAGGTGAGCCAAAATAAAAGCTGCATTAACTAAAAAATTATCAGAAATTAAATAAAAAAACAAAACAAGTTTTTTAAACTTAAAGTAAGGAGCGACACAAAAACTTAAAACGAACAGATTATATTCCGTATATGAAAGGTGATGTCCCCTCCTCAACACCTCGCTCTTTACTCTAAAGTTTGACTCTGTCTCACAACTTTATTTTTTAAAACAATAAAAACTTTAGCGTAAAGAGCGAGGCGTTGAGGAGGGGACAGCCCCTCTCATATACGGAATAATTCCTGTTCGTCTTAAGTTTTAATGTCACTCCTTACTTTCAGTTTCAAAACCTTGTTTTTTTTATTTAATTTTTATCAGGTTCATAGCCTTTGATGGGTAAGACTAAACTTAATGACACTTATATATTTAAAATCAGCACAATAAACACTTCTTTTTATATATCTGTTGGTATCAAAATCTGTATTTAGAGTTTTGGTTGCAGGTTACTATTGATCGGGTCGCTCCTTACTTACAGATCGTTACCGCGAACTATTTGAAATTTCATAACCAGCATCGAGCAGACTAGCTATCGTGGTCAATTTTTTTTTGGGTATTTTCTAGTTTTTTTTCTAATTCCACACTTATTATAAGTACTATGGAAAGTCTGAGCACAGCCATAGGGGATAAACTATTAGAGCTACTAGCCCCTTAACAGGTTATTACGCACACCTGACGCTATAGTGCACGTATATAGTACACCTAAGTAGAAGGGAATGTTTCTAAGGCAGCCATATGAAGGTTTTTAAAGGCAGACATAGGAGGTTTTTAGAGGCAGCCATAGGAAGTTTTTAAGGTGATCATTATCCCGTAATTAAAAGTCAGTCATGCTTTTTAAAGTCAGTCCTATCCCTGTATTCCATGAGAGCCCTACCCGTTCTTTTTTACGACATCCCTATCCCATCATTCTGTGACAGCCAGCAGATGCATGGTGTGCAATAAGGAATGTTTTCTAAGACAGCCACAGGAAGGTTTTTAAAGGCTCTCATAGGAAGTTTTTTCAAGGCAGCCATAGGAAGCTTTTAAAGGCAGCCATAAGAAGCTATTAAAGGCAGCAATAGGAAAGTTTTTAAAGGCAGCAATAGGAAAGTTTTTAAAGACACGCATAGGAATGTTTTCTAAGAGATGCAGCTGTTACCTAGTAGGGTTCGGCTGTTACGTAATAGGGAGTGTTTTCTTCAAGACATTCTTCAAAACGTTCCAAGACATTTCAAAACGTTGTTTAAAGACTTTTAGAGACGTTTTTAAGGTATTTTTCTTCAAGATATTTTTCTTCGTGATTTTTTTAGTTCTTACATAATAGGGAATGTTTAACAGTGTCTAGGTTTAGGCAGTCACGCGTGCCATCCTAGACTTCAGGGGTCTGTGGGGGACTCCCGCATGTAAATGAGGAGTGCAAACACGTGGAGTGTTATGTAATGACAATGCACACGTGGGTTGTCACATAATACTTTAAGAGATTTTATGTTCTTTCAAGACGTTTTTTCTCAGGGAACCATTGTATTCCAAACTTTTTTGTCTACTTTAGGATTCAAAAGAGATAAATACCCGAGTCAAACTCAAAACGAGCATAAATTAACATAAGTTGTGCTCAAAACCCCTATGCCTTCCCAAGGCCAGAACATAATTTGCACTTTACTGAAAAAATATAAATGTTTTTACTTTTATAACTTTAGTAAATCAAATAATATCAAAATTCTGATTACTAAATATCAGTATATGTATATTAAACTGACAATGGAAATTCATTTGCACATTCATTCATTTATTAAAAAGAGCACTAACCATTTCAAATAGCAATAGAATGAGCCCTTCTGGCAGTTTCTACGACAACGCTTTCAATAAAAACCTTATATGCCCTCTTGGCATAGTTTCCACCCCTTGCCCTGATGGTCGAGGGAGGGGGTAGGGAGGGTTTGTCACCCTCAAAGAACTGATTTCCAGAACTTCTACTACGTTGAACACAATAGCTATCTGAAAATTTTCATTGGATGTGTTTAGGGGAATGGTGCACGTGAGAGGGTGGTTAGTTAACCTCCAATCACTTTCGACCATTAAAAGGGCACTAGCTCTCTCAATTCCCAGTTGAATGAGCCCCTTTTGAAGTTTTACGACAACTATAACTATAAAAATCTTATATGCCCCCAGGGCATAACTTACAACCTATTCCCTGGAGGTTTTAGAATCCTTAAATACATAATTTTGAGAACTTTGATCTCTAAACCTTGATTGAATGTGTTTGGGGAAATGGTGGGTATGGGAGGGGGGTCAATTATTCTTCACTCACTGTCGACTATTAAAAAGATCAATTTCAATTTCCAAACAAATGAGCCCTTTTTGAAATTTCCACAACAACTTTCTACACAAACCTTTTATTCCCCCAGGGCATAACTTACAATCCTTACACTGAGGGCTCAGAGGGGATTATCATCCTAAAATACTTAATTTCCAGAACTTTCGACTACATTGAACAAAATAGATATCTCAAAATTTTCATTGGATGTGAGTAGAGATGCCTCAGGAGGTCCGGGCGGGAGTCCATATATGGGCATAGAACCACGTGGTTTATGGTTTTTGTAAGTGAGAATGGAAAAACAGTATTTTTCTCACTTGAAAAAACAGAAATTTTCTCACATTGATGGATGTTTTTATGGTTTTTGTCAGTGAGAATGAAAAACAGGAATTTTCTCACATTTATGTCTGTTTTATGGCTTTTGTCAGTGAGAATGGAAAAACAGGAACTTTCTCACTTTCATGGATTATTGATTCATTAATCAAATTGTTTCCGGGCAAGGTTAATTAATGTCTGACAGATGACGTCAAGTTAATTAATGTCATTGATGTATTTCCAAAGAGAATGTTTCCGGGGCAAAGTTTAGATCACACATGACAGATGATGTCATGATTGATTGATTGACATTAAAGGGGAGTTAATTTGTTATTTCTAAAGAGAATTGATTCACGAGAGGGGAATTAATTTGTTGTTTCTAAAGAGAACTGTCTCCGAGCGAATGTTTAGATCTTAGCGATGAATTGTTTTAGCGCGGGAATCAGGTTTCTTAATAATTTGAAATGTGTCAGCGCAGAGATGCCAAAACAAAAGGAACACGCTGAAATTACGTTTAGGGATGATTTGGGCGAAACCGTTTTAACTATTTTAGGGAATTATTTCGGCGAAACAGTTAGAGACATTTTAAAAGATGATTTTAGAAGAGAATTTAAGGATGAAACTCTGTGGTCGTTATAATACACAAGTTGTATTTTAACAGTGTCGTGTGGTCCCCTACCCCAACCCCAAAGGGTTCCGATCCCCCTACCCCAACCCCAAAGGGTTCCAATCCCCCTACTCCAACCCCGAAGGAAGCCCCGGTCCTCAACGGTCCCCCAAGCTCCCAAAGGGTCCCCGGATCCCCAAACGCCCTCCCCGGGCCCCCAAAGGCCCTCCCCCCGGTCCTCAAAGGTCCCCCAGGCTCCCAAAGGGCCCCCGGACCCCCAAAGGCCCTCCCCGGCCCCCAAAGGCCCTCCCCAAGCCCCCAAAGGTCCCCCAGGCTCCCACAGGACCACCCAGCCCTAAAAGGCCCCCCCCGACCCCCAAAGGACCCCCAGCATCCCAAAGGCCCCTGAGCCCCTTTTTCTTAATACTTTTTATGGCTTTATTATATCTTTTCAGAACAAGTTATTTTCTTAATGTCCATCCTAAACCCATTTTACAAGTTGAAGTACCCATCCTTTTCACCCACAACTTTACTATAATGATTTTTGAATGATCCAACACCAAGCAATACTTTTCAAAAGGCATTTCAGAACAAGTTATTTTCTTAATGTCCCTTCTAAACCTATTTTCCAACTTGAAGTACCCATCCTTCTCACCCACAACTTTACTTTACTGCTTCTTGAAAGCTCCAACACCCAGCAATACTTTTCAATGGCATTTCAGAACAAGTTATTTACGTAATATCACTCCTAACCCAATTTTTCAAGTTGAAGTACCCATCCTTTTCACCCACAACATTACTTTACAGCTCTTGAATGCCACAACACCCAGCAATACTTTTCAATGCATTTCACAACAAGTTCTTTTCTTAATATCCCTCCTAAACCTATTTTACAAGTTGAAGTACCCATCCTTTTCAACCCACAACTTTACTTTAAAGCTTTTGAATGCCCCAACACCTAGCAATACTTTTCAAAAGGCATTTCAGAACAAGTTCCTTTCTTAATATCCCTCCTAAACCCATTTTACAAGTTGAAGTACCCATACTTTTCACCCACAACTTTACTTTACAGCTTTTTGAATGCCCCAACAGCAAGCAATACTTTTCAAATTGCATTTCAGAACAAGTTCTTTTCTTAATGTCCCTCCTAAACCCATTTTACAAGTTTAAGTACCCATACTTTTCACCCACAACTTTACTTTATAGCTTTTTGAATGCTCCAGCAGCAAGCAATACTTTTCAAAAGGCATTTCAGAACAAGTTATTTTCTTTATGTCCCTTCTAAACCTATTTTCCAACTTGAAGTACTTATCTTTTTCCACACGTCTTTACTTTCCGACTTTTTGCATACCACAACACCAAGCAATACTTTTCAAAAGGCATTTCAGAACCAGTTCCTCTCATAATGTCCCTCCTAAACCCATTTTACAAGTTGAAGTACTCATCCTTTTCACCCAAAACTTTACTTTACAGCTTATTGAATGCCCCAACTCCAAGCAATACTTTTCAAAAGGCATTTCAGAACAAGTTATTTTCTTAATTTCCCTTCTAAACCAATTTTCCAACTTGAAGTACCCATCCTTCTCACCCACAACTTTACTTTACAGCTTTTGAATGCCCCAACACCAAGAAATATTTTTCAAAAGGCATTTCAGAACCAGTTACTCTCTTAATGTCCCTCCTAAACCCATTTTCCAACTTGAAGTTCCCATCCTTTTCACCCACAACTTTACTTTACTGCTTCCTGAATGCTCCAACACCCAGCAATACTTTTCAATGGCATTTCAGAACAGGTTCGTTACGTAATATCACTCCTAACCTCATTTTACAAGTTGAAGTACCCATCCTTTTCACCCACAACATTACTTTACAGCTCTTGAATGCCACAACACCAAGCAATACTTTTCAATGCATTTCACAACAAGTTCTTTTCTTAATGTCCCTCCTAAACCCATTTTACAAGTTGAAGTACCCATCCTTTTCAACCCACAACTTTACTTTACAGCTTTTGAATGCCCCAAAACCTACCAATACTTTTCAAAAGGCATTTCAGAACCAGTTCCTTTCTTAATATCCCTCCTAAACCCTTTTTACAAGTTGAAGTACCCATCCTTTTCACACACAACATTACTTTACAGCTCTTGAAGGCCACAACACCAAGCAATACTTTTCAATGCATTTCAGAACAAGTTCTTTTTTTAATGTCCCTCCTAAACCCATTTTACAAGTTGAAGTACCCATTCTTTTCACCCACAACTTTACTTTACAGCTTTTTGAATGCCCCAACAGCAAGCAATACTTTTCAAAGGGCATTTCAGAACTAGTTCTTTTCTCAATGTCCCTTCAAAACCTATTTTCCAACTTGAAGTACTTATCTTTTTCCACACGTCTTTACTTTCCGACTTTTTGCATACCACAACACCAAGAAATACTTTTCAAAAGACATTTCAGAACAAGTTTCTTTCTTCATATCATTCAAAGACCAATTTTACAAGTTAAGGTACCCATACTTTTCACTCACCACTGTAGTATAAAGCTTTTCGAATACCCCAATCTAAAGCGATAGTTTTTAAAAGGCGTTATTATACCTTTTTAGAACAAGCTATTCATGTAATTGTCTTTCTAGACCCATTTTACAAGTTAAAGTACTTATCTTTTCACCCAGAACATTACTATACTCCTTCTTGAATGCTCCAACACCAAGCAATACTTTTCAAATGGCATTTCAGAACAAATCCTTTTCTCAATGTCCTTCCTAAACCTATTTTCCAACTTGAAGTTCCAATCCTTTTCACCCACAACTTTACATTCAAGCTTTTTGGATACCTCAACACCAAGAAATACTTTTCAAAAGGTATTTCAGAACAAGTTCCTTTCTTAATTTCCCTCCTAAGCCCATTTTACAAATTGAAGTACCCATCCTTTTCACCCACAACTTTACATTACAGCTTTTTGGATGCCTCAACACCAAGCAATACTTTTCAAAAGGCATTTCAGAACAAGTTATTTTCTTAATGTCCCTCCTAAGCCCATTTTACAACTTGAAGTACTCATCCTTTCACCCAAAACTTTACTATACTACTTTTTGAATGCTCCACCACCCAACAATACTTTTCAAAGGCATTTCAAAAACAGTTATTTGCATAATGTCCCTCCTAAACCCATTTTACAAGTTGAAGTACCCATCCTTTTCAACCCACAACTTTACTTTACAGCTTTTGAATGCCCCAGCACCAAACAATACTTTTCAAATGGCATTTCAGAACAAGTTCTTTTCTTAATGTCCCTCCTAAACCCATTTTACAAGTTGAGGTACCCATACTTTTCACCCACAACTTTACTTTACAGCTTTTGAATGCTCCAACACCAAGCAATACTTTTCAAATGGCATTTCAGAACAAGTTATTTTCTTAATGTCCTTCCTAAACCCATTTTACAAGTTGAAGTTCCCATCCTTTTCACCCACAACTTTACTTAAAAGCTTTTTGAATGCCCCAACTCCAAGCAATACTTTTCAAAAGGCATTTCACAACCAGTTCCTTTTCTTAATGTTACTCCTAAGCCCATTTTATAAATTGAAGTACCCATCCTTTTCACACACACCATTACTTCACAGCTCTTGAAGGCCACAACACCAAGCAATACTTTTCAATGCATTTCGCAACAAGTTCTTTTCTTAATGTCCCTCCTAAACCCATTTTACAAGTTGAAGTACCCATCCTTTTCAACCCACAACATTACTTTACAGCTTTTGAATACCCAACACATAGCAATACTTTTCAAATGGCATTTCAGAACAAGTTATTTTCATAATGTCCCTCCAAAACCCATTTTACAAGTTGAAGTACCCACCCTTTTCACCCACAACTTTACTATACTGCCTTTTTGAATGCTCCAATACCAAGCAATACTTTTCAAATGGCATTTCAGAGCAAGTTATTTTCTTAATGTCCTTCCTAAACCCATTTTACAAGTTGAAGTTCCCATCCTTTTCACCCACAACTTTACTTTACAGCTTTTTGAATGCCCCAAAACCAAGCAATACTTTTCAAAAGGCATTTCAGAACCAGTTCCTCTCTGAATGTCCCTCATAAAACCCTTTTACAAATTGAAGTACCCATCCTTTTCACACACAACATTACTTTACAGCTCTTGAAGACCACAACACCAAGCAATACTTTTCAATGCATTTCACAACAAGTTCTTTTCCTAATATCCCTCCTACGCCCATTTTACATGATGAAGTACCCATCCTTTTCAACCCACAACTTTACTTTACAGCTTTTGAATGCCCCAACACCTAACAATACTTTTCAAAAGGCATTTCAGAACCAGTTCATTTCTTAATGCCACTCCCAAACCCATTTTACAAGTTGAAGTACCCATACTTTTCACCCACGACTTTACTATACTGCATTTTTGAATGCTCCAACACCAAGCAATACTTTTCAAATGACATTTCAGAACAAGTTATTTTCTTAATGTCCCTGCTAGACCCATATTGACAGTTGAAGTTCCCATCCTTTTCACCAACAACTTTACTTTACAGCTTTTTGAATGACCCAACTCCAAGCAATACTATTCAAAAGGCATTTCAGAACCAGTTCCTTTTCTTAATATCCTTCATAAAACATTTTACAAATTGAAGTACCCATCCTTTTCACACACAACTTTACTTTACAGTCTTTTGAATGCGCCAACACCAAGCAATACTTTTCAAATACATTTCAGAACAAGTTATTTTCATAATGTCCATCCTAAACCCATTTTACAAGTTGAAGTGCCCATCCTTTTCACCCACAACTTGACTTTACAGCTTTTTGAATGCCCAACATCAAGCAATACTTTTCAAAGGCATTTCAGAACTAGTTTGTTTCTTAATGACCGTCCTAAACCCATTTTACAAATTGAAGTACCCATCCTTTTTCACCCACAACTTTACTTTACGGCTTTTTGATTGCTCCAACACCAAGCAATACTTTTCAAAGGGCATTTCACACTAATTTCTTTTCTTAATGTCCCTCCTAAACCCATTTTACAAGTTGAAGTACCCATCCTTTACACCCGCAACCTTACTTTACAGCTTTTTGAATGCTCCAACACCAAGCAATACTTTTCAAAAGACATTTCACAACAAGTTACTTTCTTAATATCACTCCTAAACCCATTTTACAAATTGAAGTACAGATCCTTTATCACCCACAACTTTACTTTACAGCTTTTTGATTGCTCCAAGACCAAGCAATACTTTTCAAAGGCATTTCAGAACAAGTTCTTTTCTTAATGTTCCTCCTAAACCCATTTTCAAGTTGAAGTACTCATCTTTTTCACCATAACTTTAGTATACTACTTTTTTGAATGCTCCAACACCATGAAATAATTTTCAAATGAGAAATCAGGAGATAATTTTCTCATTGATGTGAAGAAAAGTTCAAGTTCTTTTTCTAACCATCCATATGAAAAGAAATAAGTTAGAGATCAATTCTATTTTTCAAGAAAAAATAAAAATTTTCCACTCCAGTTAAGATTTTTCTCAAGGAGATGGAAAAATTTAAAATTACTGTTCTAAATTTTTCATAGAAGATACAAAAAGTTATACGTTGATCATGAAAAGTTAACTCAAGTCTGAATTTTACTAAAGAACTTACAGTTCAATTCTAATTTCTCCAAAGAAAAATAAAAATCTTCCTCTGCAGTTCATAATTTCACAAAAACACAAAGAAATTTAAATTTCTCCTCTGAACTTTTGTAGAGAAAAGAAAAAGTTATAGTTCAATTTTTTTTTTTTTCAAAGAAAATAAAAATCTCCAACTTTTTAATAAACATTCTAAGCGCCTAACATGCTAACATTTCCTAAGATAATAGAAATATAACAAAGTAATGCATAAAATATTTTTATTGAAGTAACAACATAAAAATATGTTACAGACATTATTTAACATTATTAACATCATTGAACAGCATTGAACATTCTGAATCTGTTCCATAAAATAATTTATCGAGTTTTCTCTCTCTTGATACTAGAGTTACTCGCTTCTCTTAGTTCATAACCACTAGAATAATCATTCATCCATTTTGAATCATATACAATTTCCACTGGGAATGTCACCTACTGATTCAATACACGTTTCATCCTAGGTATTATTTGATTCATTGACTATATGATCAATAGTGGTAATAATTCTCACCTGTTCTTCATTTTCCAATCAATTTGTCAATATATTCATTAGTAATATTGTCTGCCAATGCTCTTTTTATTTTACCAGCAATATCACTGTCTATTATCACAATATTTTTACAGAGGCAGCAGTTTTGGCACGTTGACAAGATATGATTTATAATGTTGGTGCAGCAGTAGGCTCTTCTTTTCTTTACTGATTTCATTCGAATCCTAACACCGGAAAGATGACAATAAGATCTATCAACAGCTAACATGTTACCAGAACCATTAGCTAGAAGTTGCCCATCTTCATCGACTATTATTTTTAAGTTGGCATTCTCTTTGAGCACTAACTTCTCTGGAAATGATACTTCACATATCCACCTTTTGAATGATGAAAATTCTTGACTGCTCCAAAGGAATTTAACTCCTCACTGTCATGACAACGTAGGCACACATTCCCAATAAGATCTCCACTACTACTTGTCCCATAATTCAAATATATCTCTTTGTCAGCATTCAAGGCAACAATGACTTTATCATGTGCACACACTTTCTTCGAATAATTCATTTTCACGTCTTTTTTAAAAATATGTTTAGGTGTTTATCTCTCCAATGGTAAAAAATGACTGATTTAACGCACATAATAAACTCGATAGTCTCGATAACCTACCATGGAGTACCACTGGGAAAGCCGCTCCCAATATAAGAGCAACCATAGAGTACGTTTGCTACACCCGCAAGCATGCATAGTGAGAAAAATACAAAGTCAACCTGGGGGGATTTTCCGGCGAGTATGGTGGTTAGGTTAGGTTAGACTAGATTAAGTTAGGTTAGATTAGGTTAGGTAAAGTCAGGTTAGGTAAGTTAGGTAAGGTTAGCTAAGTTAGGCTAGGTTAGCTAGTAAACATCTCTCCATTTTAAGTTAGGTTAGGTTAGGCTAGATTAAGTTATGTTAGGTTAAGTTAGGTTAGGTTAGCCAACGTATTCGCGCGTACGCAGGCTAACCTAACCTAACTTAACCTAACATAACTTAATCTAGCCTAACCTAACCTAACTTAAACATGGAGAGATGTTTACTAGCTAACCTAGCCTAACTTAGCTAACCTAACCTAACTTACCTAACCTGACTTTACCTAACCTAATCTAACCTAACTTAATCTAGTCTAACCTAACCTAACCATACTCATCGGAAAATCCCCCCAGGTCGACTTTGTGTTTTTCTCACTATGCATGCATGCGGGTGTAGCAAATGTACTCTATGGTTGCTCTTACATTGGGAGCGGCTTTCCCAGTGGTACTCCATGGTAGGTTATCGAGACTATCGAGTTTATTACGTGCGTTAAATCAGTCATTTTTTACCATTGGAGGGATAAACACCTAAACATATTTTTAAAAAAGACGTGAAAATAAATTATTCAAAAAAAGAGTGTGAACATGAGAGAGTCAATGTTGCCTTGAATGCTGACAATGAGATATATTAGAACTATGGGACAAGTAGTAGTTGAGATCTTATTGGGAATGTGTGCCTACGTTGTCACGACAGTGAGGAGTTAAAGTCCTTTGGAGTAGTCAAGAATTTTCATCATTCTAACGGTGGATATGCGAAAGTATCATTTCCAGAGAAGTTAGTGCTCAAAGAGAATGCCAACTTAAAAATAATTGTCGATGAAGATGGGTAACTTCTAACTAATGGTTCTGGTAACATGTTAGAAGTTGATAGATCTTATTGTCATCTTTCCGGTGTTAGCATTCGAATGAAATCAGTAAAGAAAAGAAGAGCCTACTGCTGCACCAACATTATAAATCATGTCTTGTCAACGTGCCAAAACTGCTGCCTCTGTAAAAATAATGTGATAATAGACAGTGAAATTGCTGGTAAAATAAAAAGAGCATTGGCAGACAATATTACTAATGAATATAATGACAAATTGATTGGAAAATGAAGCACAAGTGAGAATTATTACTACTATTGATCATATAGTCAATGAATCAAATAATACCAAGGATGAAACGTGTATTGAATCAGTAGGTGACATTCCCAGTGGAAATTGTATATGACTCAAAATGGATGAATGATTATTCTAGTGGTTATGAACTAAGAGAAGCGAGTAACTCTAGTATTAAGAGAGCGGGAACTCGATTAATTATTTTATGGAACAGATTTAGAATGTTCATTGCTGTTCAATGATGTTAATAATGTAAAATAATGTCTGTAACATATTTTTATGTTGTTACTTCAATAAAAATATTTTATGCATTACTTTGTTATATTTCTATTATCTTAGGAAACGTTAACATGTTAAGCGCTTGAAACGTTTATTAAAAAGTTGGAGATTTTTTATTTTATTTAAAAAAAAATTAGAATTGAACTATAACTTTTCTTTTCTCTAAGAAAATTCAGAGGAGAACTTTAAATTTCTTTGTTTTTTTGTGAAATAATGAACCGCAGAGGAAGATTTATATTTGACTCTAGAGAAATTAGAATTGAACTGCAAGTTCTTTAGTAAAATTCATACTTGAGTTAACTTTTCTTGATCAATCGATAACGTTTTGTATCTTCTATGAAAAATTCAGAACAGTAATTTTAAATTTTTCCATCTCCTTTAGAAAAATCTTAACTGGAGTGGAAAATTTTTATTTTTTCTTGAAAAATAGAATTGATCTGTAACTTATTTCTTTTCATATGGATAGTTAGGAAAAGAACTTGAACTTTTCTTCACATCAATGAGAAAATTAGCTCCTGATATGTCATTTGAGAAGAATTGCATGGTGTTGGAGCATTCAAAAAGTAGTATACTAAAGTTATGGTGAAAAGGATGAGTACTTCAGCTTGTAAAATGGGTTTAGGAGGAACATTAAGAAAGGAACTTGTTCTGAAATGCCTTTGAAAAGTATTGCTTGGTGTTGGTGCATTCAAAAAGCTGTAAAGTAATGTTGTGGGTGAAAAAGGATGGGTACTTCAATTTGTAAAATGGGCTTAGGAGTGATATTAAGAAAGGAACTTGTTGTGAAATGTCTTTTGAAAAGTATTGCTTGGTGTTGGGGCATTCAAAAAGCTGTAAAGTAAGGTTGTGGGTGTAAAGGATGGGTACTTCAACTTGTAAAATGGGTTTAGGAGGGACATTAAGAACAGAACTTAGTGTGAAATGCCCTTTGAAAAGTATTGCTTGGTGTTGGAGCAATCAAAAAGCTGTAAAGTAAAGTTGTGGGTGAAAAAGGATGGGTACTTCAATTTGTAAAATGGGTTTAGGACGGTCACTAAAAAACAAACTAGTTCTGAAATGCCTTTGAAAAGTATTGCTTGATGTTGGGCATTCAAAAAGCTGTAAAGTAAAGTTGTGGGTGAAAAGGATGGGCACTTCAACTTTTAAAATGGGTTTAGGATGGACATTATGAAAAAAACTTGTTCTGAAATGTATTTGAAAAGTATTGCTTTTTGTTGGCGCATTCAAAAGACTGTAAAGTAAAGTTGTGTTTGAAAATGATGGGTACTTCAATTTGTAAAAGGTTTTATGAGGGAAATTAAGAAAAGGAACTGGTTCTGAAATGCCTTTTGAAAAGTATTGCTTGGAGTTGGGGCATTCAAAAAGCTGTAAAGTAAAGTTGTGGGTGAAAAGGATGGGAACTTCAACTTGTAAAATGGGTTTAGGAAGGACATTGAGAAAATAACTTGTTATGAAATGCCATTTGAAAAGTATTGCTTGGTGTTGGAGCATTGAAAAATGCAGTAGAGTAAAGTCGTGGGTGAAAAGTATGGGTGCTTCAACTTGTAAAATGGGTTTAGGAGTGGCATTAAGAAAGGAACTGGTTCAGAAATGCCTTTTGAAAAGTATTGTTAGGTGTTGGGGCATTCAAAAGCTGTAAAGTAAAGTTGTGGGTTGAAAAGGATGGGTACTTCATCTTGTAAAATGGGTTTAGGAGGGACATTAAGAAAAGAACTTGTTGTGAAATGCATTGAAAAGTATTGCTTGGTGTTGTGGTCTTCAAGAGCTGTAAAGTAATGTAGTGTGTGAAAAGTATGGGTACTTCAACTTGTACAATGGTTTTAGGAGTGACTATTATAAAAGTAATGTTTCTGAAATGTAATTTTAAAAGTTTTAGGTTTATTTCGAGCATTCAAAAAGCCGTAATGTAAAGTTGAGGGTGAAAAGGATGGGTATTTAAGATTGTAAAACGGATTAATGAAGAAAATTAAGAAAAGAAATTGTTCTGAAATGACATTTTAAAAGTATTGCTTGGTGTTGGGGCATTCAAAAAGGCAGTATAGTAAAGTTGAGGGTGAAAAGGGTGGGTACTTCAACTTGTAAAATGGGCTTAGGAGGGACATTAAGAAAATAACTTGTTCTGAAATGCCTTTTGAAAAGTATTGCTTGGTGTTGAGGTAACCAAAAAGCTGTAATGTAAAGTTGTGGGTGAAAAGGATGGGTACTTCAACTTGTAAAATGGGGTTAGGAGTGATATTAAGAAAGGAACTTGTTCTGAAATGCCTTTTGAAAAGTATTTCTTGGTGTTGAGGTATCCAAAAAGCTTGAATGTAAAGTTGTGGGTGAAAAGGATTGGAACTTCAAGTTGGAAAATAGGTTTAGGAAGGACATTGAGAAAAGGACTTGTTCTGAAATGCCATTTGAAAAGCATTGCTTGGTGTTGGAGCATTCAAGAAGGAGTATAGTAAAGTTGTGGGTGAAAAGATAAGTACTTTAACTTGTAAAATGGGTTTAGGAAGAAATTTACGTAAAGAACTTGTTCTGAAAAGATATAATAAAGCCTTTTGAAAAGTATTGCTTGATGTCGGGGTATTCGAAAAGTCTTATAGTACAGTTGTGGGTGAAAAGGATGGGTACTTCAACTTGTAAAATTGGTATATGAATGACATGAAAGAAAAAACTTGTTCTGAAGTTTCTTTTGAAAAGTATTTCATGGTGTTGTCGTACGCAAAAAGTCATAAATTAAAGATGTGTAGAAAAAGATAAGTACTTCAAGTGGGAAAATAGGCTTTAGAGGGAAATTGAGAAAATTAATAGTTCTAAAATGTTCATTGAAAAGCATTGCTTGCTGTTGGGGCATTCAAAAAGCTGTAAAGTAAAGTTGTGGGTGAAAAGTATGGGTATTTAAACTTTTAAAACGGGTTTAGGAGGGACATTAAGAAAAGAACTTGTTCTGAAATGCATTGAAAAGTATTGCTTGGTGTTGTGGCCTTCAAGAGCTGTAAAGTAATGTTGTGTGTGAAAAGGATGGGTACTTCAACTTGTAAAAAGGGTTTAGGAGGGATATTAAGAAAGGAACTGGTTCTGAAATG
Organism: Artemia sp. Qi Xiang Cuo; assembly: GCF_049724085.1. Taxonomy (NCBI): domain Eukaryota; kingdom Metazoa; phylum Arthropoda; class Branchiopoda; order Anostraca; family Artemiidae; genus Artemia; species Artemia sp. Qi Xiang Cuo. The sequence goes on along the minus strand of NC_142799.1, from coordinate 73,616,680 downwards.
CCTTTTGAAAAGTATTGCTAGGTGTTGGGGCATTCAAAAGCTGTAAAGTAAAGTTGTGGGTTGAAAAGGATGGTTACTTCAACTTTTAAAATGGGTTTAGGAGGGACATTAAGAAAAGAACTTGTTGTGAAATGCATTGAAAAGTATTGCTTGGTGTTGTGGCATTCAAGAGCTGTAAAGTAATGTTGTGGGTGAAAAGGATGGGTACTTCAACTTGTAAAATGGGTTTAGGAGTGATATTAAGTAACGAACCTGTTCTGATATGCCATTAAAAAGGATTTCTTAGTGTTGGACCATTCAGTAAGCAGTAAAGTAAAGTTGTGGGTGAAAAGGACTGGTCCATCACGTGGGAAACCTGGTTTAGGAGGGATATTAAGTAAATACCTTGTTATGAAATGCCTTTTTAAAAGTATTGCTTGGTGTTGGGGCATTCAAAAGCTGTAAAGTAAAGTTGTGGGTGAGAAGGATGGGTACTTCAAGTTGGAAAATAGGTTTAGAAGGGACATTAAGAAAATAACTTGTTCTGAAATGCCTTTTGAAAAGTATTGCTTGGAGTTGGGGCATTCAAAAAGCTGTAATGTAAAGTTGTGGGTGAAAAGGATGGGTACTTCAACTTGTAAAATGGGTTTAGGAGGGAGATTATGAGAGGAACTGGTTCTGAAATGCCATTTGAAAAGTATTGCTTGGTGTTGTGGTATGCAAAAAGTCGGAAAGTAAAGACGTGTGGAAAAAGATAAGTACTTCAAGTTGGAAAATAGGTTTAGAAGGGACATAAAGAAAATGACTTGTTCTGAAATGCCTTTTGAAAAGTATTGCTTGCTGTTGGAGCATTCAAAAAGCTGTAAAGTAAAGTTGTGGGTGAAAAGTATGGGTACTTAAACTTGTAAAATGGGTTTAGGAGGGACATTAAGAAAAGAACTTGTTCTGAAATACCTTTTGAAAAGTATTGCTTGCTGTTGGGGCTTTCAAAAAGCTGTAAAGTAAAGTTGTGGGTGAAAAGTATGGGTACTTAAACTTGTAAAATGGGTTTAGGAGGGATATTAAGAAAGGAACTTGTTCTGAAATGCCTTTTGAAAAGTATTGCTAGGTGTTGGGGCATTCAAAAGCTGTAAAGTAAAGTTGTTGGTGAAAAGGATTGGTACTTCAACTTTTAAAATGGGTTAAGGAGGGATATTAATAATAGAACTTGTGGTGAAATGCCTTGAAAAGTAGTTCGGGGTGTTGTGGCATTTAAAAGTTGTAAAGTAATGTTGTGGGTGAAAAGGATGGGTACTTCAACCTGAAAAATTTGGTTAGGACTTATATTAAGTAAAGAACATGTTCTTAAATGCCATTGAAAAGTATTGCTGGGTGTTGGAGCATTCAGGAACCAGTAAAGTAAAGTTGTGGGTGAGAAGGATGGGTACTTCAAGTTGGAAAATAGGTTTAGAAGGGACATTAAGAAAATAACTTGTTCTGAAATGCCTTTTGAAAAATATCGCTTGGTGTTGGATCATTCAAAAATCAGTATAGTAAAGTTGTAGGTGAAAAGGATGGGTACTTCAACTTGTAAAATGGGTTTAGGATAGACATTAAGAAAATAACTTGTTCTGAAAAGATATAATAAAGCCATAAAAAGTATTAAAAAATGGGGGCTCAGGGGCCTTTGGGATGCTGGGGGTCCTTTGGGGGTCTGGGGGGCACTTTAGGGCTGGGTGGTCCTTTGGGAGCCTGGGGGACCATTGGGGGCTGGCGGAGGGCCTCTGGGGGCCTGGGGAGGGCCTTTGGGGGTCCGAGTGCCCTTTGGGAGCCTGGGGGACCTTTGAGGACCGTGGGGGAGGGCGTTTGGGGGCCCGGGGAGGGCATTTGGGGATCCGGGGGCCCTTTGGGAGCTAGGGGGACCTTTGAGGACCGGGGCTTCCTTCAGGGTTGGGGTAGGGGGATTAGAACCCTTTGGGGTTGGGGTAGGGGGATCGGAACCCTTTGGGGTTGGGGTAGGGGACCTCACGACACTGTTAAAATACAACTTGTGTATTATAACGACCACAGAGTTTCACCCTTAAATTCTCTTCTAAAATCATCTTTTAAAATGTCTCTAACTGTTTCGCCGAAATAATTCCCTAAAATGGTTAAAGCGGTTTCGCCCAAATCATCCCTAAACGTAATTTCAGCGTGTTCCTTTTGTTTTGGCATCTCTGCGCTGACACATTTCAAATTACTAAGAAACCTGATTCTCGCGCTAAAACAATTCATCGCTAAGATCTAAACATTCGCTCGGAGACAGTTCTCTTTAGAAACAACAAATTAATTCCCCTCTCGTGAATCAATTCTCTTTAGAAACAACAAATTAATTCCCCTTTAATGTCAATCAATCAATCATGACATCATCTGTCATGTGTGATCTAAACTTTGCCCCGGAAACATTCTCTTTGGAAATACATCCATGACATTAATTAACTTGACGTCATCTGTCAGACATTAATTAACCTTGCCCGGAAACAATTTAATTAATGACTCAATAATCCATGAAAGTGAGAAAGTTCCTGTTTTTCCATTCTCACTGACAAAAACCATAAAACAAACATAAATGTGAGAAAGTTCCTGTTTTTTCATTTTCACTGACAAAAACCATAAAAACAGCCATAAATGTGAGAAAATTCCTGTTTTTTCAAGTGAGAAAAATACTGTTTTTTCATTCTCACTGAGAAAAACCATAAACCACGTGGTTCTATGCCCATATATGGACTCCCGCCCGGACCTCCTGAGGCATCTCTACTGATGTGTTTGGGGAAATGGTGGGCGTGAAGGGGGGGGGTTAGTTGCCCTTCAATAAGATTTGACTGATAAAAGGCCATTAGCCCTTTCCATTTCCAATTGAAAGATCCCTTTTTGATATTTTTACAACATCACTTTCTATAAAAACCTTACATGCCCCCAGGGCATAACATACAACCCGTGCCCTGAGGGTTGTGGGGGGTGGGAGAGGGTTTGTCATCCTTAAGAACCTAGTTTCCAAAGCTTTCGACTACGTTTAATAAAATGGCTATCTAAAAATTTTGATTAGATGTGTTTGGGGTAAAAGTGGGCGTCAGAGGGGGGTTAGTTGTCCTCAAATCACTTTTGACTATTAAAAGTGCACTAGCCCTTTGAATTTACAATCGCATGAGCCCTTTTTCTAGTTTCTACGACAAAGATTTCTATATAAACCTTATATGCCCTCAGGAAGTAACTTATAGCCCTTGCCTGAATACTGTGGGGGGAGTTTCCTTCTCAAAGGTATAATTTCTTGAACTTTAAACTGCGTGGAACAAAATGGCTATTTCAAATTTTGATTGGATATGTTAGGGGAAGTGGTTGGCATGGAAGGGGTGTTAGTTTCCTTCCAATCACTTTCGACTATTAAAAAGGGCACTAGCCATTTCAGTTTCCAAACGAATGAGCCCTTTTTGAAGTTTCTACAATAACACGTTCTATAAGAATTTTATTTGCCTCCTGGATATAGCTTACAAGCCGCGCCCCGAGGACTTCGAGGGATTGTCCTCCTCAAAATCATAATATATATCTAGAAATCAACAGCGCTGAACAAAATGGCTATCTAAAAAATTTTATCGGATGTGTCTCGGGAGAAGGTGGGCGTGAGAGGGGGGTTATTTGTCCTCAAATCACTTTCGACTATTAAAAAGGGCTCTAGACCTGTAAATTTCCAATCGAATGAGTCCTTTTTGAAGTTTCTACGACAAAGATTTCAATAAAAACTTATGTGCCCCCAAGGCATAACTTAAAACCCTTGCACTGAAGACTCTGGGGGAGTGTCCTGCTGAAATGTATAATTTAATGAACTTTGAACTGCGTGGAACAAAATGGGTATCTCAAAACTTTGATTGGATGTGTTAGGGGAAATGGTGGGCAAGGAAGGGGTGTTAGTTGCCTTCCAATCACTTTTGACTATTAAAAAGGGCACTAGCCATTTCAATTTCCAATTGAATGAGCCCTTTTTGAAGTTTCTACGACAACGCGTTCTATAAAAACCTTATATGTCCCCAGGGCATGGTTTACAACCCTTGCCCTGAGGGCTGTGGGGGGCTGTCATCCTCAAAGACCTAATTTCCAGAACTTAAAACTAAGTTAAACAAAATAGCTATTCAAAATTTTGATTGGATGTGTTTTGGGGAAATGGTGGGCGTGAGAGGGGGTTAGTTGCCCTCCAATCACTTTCGACTATTAAAAAGGGCTATAGCTCTTTAAATTTCCAATCGAATGACCATTTTTTGAAGTTTCTACGACAACGCCTTCTATAAAAACCTAATATACCCCAGGGCATAAATTACAACCCTTGCCCTGAGGACTCTAGGGGAGTCCTCCTCAAAAACGTAATTTCTATCTGCGCTGAACAAATGGCTCTCTCAAAATTTTGCTTGGATGTATTTCTAAAATGGTGGGCGTGAAAGGGGTGTTAGTTGCCTTCCAATCCCTTTCGACTACTAAAAAGGGTGCAAGCCACTCCAATTTCCAATTGAGTGAGCCCTTTTCAAAGTTTCTATGGCAACTTATGACTATTAAAAAGAGCACTAGCCATTTAAATTTCCAATCGAATGACCATTTTTTGAAGTTTCTGCGACAACACCTTCTATAATAACCTTATATACCCCCAGGGCATAACTTACAACCCTTGCCCTGAAGGCTGTGGGGGAGTCTTCCTCAAAAGTATAATTTCTATCTGGAAATCAACTACGCTGAACAAAATGACTATCTCAAAATTTTGCTTGGATGTGTTTCTTGAAATACTGGGCGTGGAAGGGGTGTTAGTTGCCTTCCAATCACTTTCAACTATTAAATAGGGCACAAACCACTCCAATTTCCAATTGAATGAGTCCTTTTCGAAGTTTCTACGACAACTTCTTCAATACGAAGTGCCCTTCTTTAACGGGAAAACAAATACTAAATAATACATTGTGCCAACATCGTTCTTATATTCTCTAAGGGCATAACTTAAAACCAATGCCCTGAGGGTTGTCGGGGGGTGTCGTCCTCAAAAACACATTTTCTATCTGGAAATCAACTACGCTGAACAAAATGGCTATCTCAAATTTTGATTGGTTGTGTTTGGGGGAATGGTGGGCGTGGGGGAAGGCTAGTTGCCTTCCAATCACTTTCGACTATTAAAAGGGCACTAGTCACTCCAATTTCCAATAGAATGAGCCCTTTTCGAAGTTTCTACGAATACGCCTTCGATACAAAGTGTAAAACAAATAATACATTGTGCCAACATCGTTCTTTACTTAGGCAGCGTGTTTGCGCTGCCTATGGATAACAACCCTCTGGCCCACCCTCCCTCGAATTGCTTACTAGAACCCACTCCTTTCTAGAATTCACACATGTTTTGCTTTTGTTTTATCCTATATCAGATTTTTTCCTGTTTTTTTTTTCATTTGTTGAGTTTGAACTACTTTTTCTGTGATTTTCTGGTTCTTTTTGCTTATATAATATCCTTTATAAGCTTCTTCACGCTTTGTTTTTCCATTTTCTGAGTTTTAACTGCTTTTTCTTTGATTTCATGATTCTATAACGTTTTTCATCAATAAATTTTGTATGTACAAAAGCCTGTGCCTTCTTAGATTTCTTGTTCCAGGATAAAACTTCAAAATGTAAACATCTACGCAATGAAATATCTGGAACTAATGCTACGCAACGTTTCATTTATTGAATAGCTAACTGAACCTGTCTACATCATGTTAAAAATTAATAACGCAGTAATACATAGGTTTATCAAATGGAGCAAAAAATAATAGTATTGTGATGTTTGATTCCTCATGTGGAAAGGGTTGAAACTAGCGATCAGTTCAATTGTTCTAGAATGCAGGATAGGGAATTCACCGTGCCTCAAATAGGCTATTTCATAGCATCTATTTCCCAAATCAAAATATTAGAAAGGCTTTCTCGGTTCAGGTGGTCAACTTGTCGTACCATTAAGGGGAATCTCTTTCGAATCCTAAAGCAGACAAAAATCTTTGGAATATAACGGATCCCTGAGAAAAAAACGTCTTGAAAGAAAATAAAATCTTTTAAAGTATTATGAGACCCCAAGTTTGCATTGTCATTACGTAGCACTCCACGTGTGTTTCCTCCTCAGTTACAAGTGCGGATTCCCCATGGATCCCTGAGGTCTAGCTTAACACGCGTGATTACGTCATTCTCAACACTGGTAAATATTCCCTAGTACGTGAGAACTAAAGACATAATGAAGAAAATGTCTTGGAGAGAAGAGCCTAATAAAAACGTCTTGAAACGTCTTGAAATTTCTTGAAACATCTTAAACAATGTCTTCAAGAAAACACTCCCTATTACTTAACAACCGAACCCTATTAGGTAACATGCACCTATTTCTCTTAGAAAACGGTCCAGTGTGTGTCTTTAAAAACTCTCCCATGGGTATCTTTAAAAACTTACTATGTTTCCTTTTAAAAACTTTCCTATGGCTGGCTTAGAAAACTTCCTATGGCTGCTTTGAAAAACCTCTCTATTGTTTTCTTTAAAAAAAACTTCCTATGTGTGCCTTTAAAGAACTTTCTATGTATGCCTTTAAAAATCTTTCTTTGGCTGCCTTAGAAAACATTCCCCACTATTTAGCATGTACCTGCTAGCTGCCGCGGAATGAAGTGATAGGGATGTCTTTAAAAAGCAGAGATAAGGCTCTCATGGAATCCAGAGATAGGGCTGACTTTAAACAGCAGGTCTGACTATAAAATTAGGGATAGGGCTGACTTTGAAATTAGGGATAGGGCTGACTTTAAATATTCCTATGGGTTCCTTTCAAAACTTCCTATGTGTGCCATTAAAAACCTTCCAATGGTTGCCTTAGAAAACGATACCCATTACGTAGGTGTACTGTACACGTGCACTATAGTATTGCGAAACTCTAAAAAACAGAATTTTGACACCAATAGATACATCAAAAGAATCATATTTTAATTCTGATTTCAAATATATAAGTTTCATCAAGTTTAATCTTACCCATCAAAAGTTACGTGCCAGAGCAAATTTGGCGGATTTTCAAAAAAAAGGGGGAAAAGATCCCCTAAAAGTTATAGAACCTTAATGAAAAGCACACCATCATATTCAGCGTATCAGAGAACCCTACCGTAGAGGTTTCAAGCTCCTATCTACAAAAATGTGGAATTTTCCATTTTGTGCCAGAAGAAAGATCACGGATGCAGGTTTATTTGTTTTTTTTTCTTTTCCTCAGTGGTAATTTTATTGACCCAGTGGTCCTAGAATATCGTAGGAGGGCTCATTTGAACGGAAATTAAAATTTCTAGTGCCCTTTTGCAGTGACCAAAAAAATGGAGGCAACTAGGCCCCCTCCCACGCTCATTTTTTCCCCAAAGTAACCCAATTAAAATTTTGAGATAGCCATTTTGTTCAGCATAGTCAAAAATCTATTAAATATGTCTTTTAGGATGACTTAATCCCCCACTGTTCCCAATTGAAGGGCTGCAAGTTATGAACTTTGCCCATTACTTTTATATTGTATTGGTTATCGGGAAGTATACAGACATTTTCAGGAAGGATTTTTTTCTGGTGGGGGGTGGGGCTGGAGGAGGGGCTATTCGGGAGAATCTTTCCGTCGAGGATGATTCTTTGGGGAAAGGGACATTTTTATGAAGGGAGCGCCGGATTTCCAAGCATTATTTAAAAAACGATCAGAAATTAAATTTAAAAAAACAAGTTTTTTCAACTGAAAGTAAGAAGCAACATTAGAACTTAAAACGAACAGAAATTATTACGTATATGAGGGGGTTCGCCCCCAAGTCAATACCTCGCTCTTTACGCTACATTTTTTTTAGTGCTTTCAAAAGAGCTATCTATTCTAATTAAACGGCATTTGTGATTCAGGGGTTTGTGAATTAAACAAAATTTTAACTTTTAACGTAAAGAGCGTGGTATTGACTAAGGGGAGAACCCCCTCATATACGGAATACCATATACGTAATAAAAAAAAATAATAAAAAAAACAAGCGATACACTCAATAGTAATCGAAACTTTTAAAAACGGAATTTTGATGTCAATAAATGGATCAAAAGAATGGGCTTATAATGCTGATTCTAAATATATAAATTTTATTAAGTTTAGTATTACTCATCAAAGGCTACGAGCCTGAGAAAATATACCTGATTTTGGAAAGAGGGAGGAAACATCCCCTACAAGTGAAAGAATTTTAATGAAAACCACACCGTCAGATTCAGCGTATCAGAAAACCCTTTTACATAGATTTCAAGCTCATATCTGCAAAAATCTGCAACTTTGTATTTTTTGCCAGAATAAAAATATACGAATATAGAAGTTCCTTACGTAAGTTAATTTGTAAATTATGTCAGAACCAAATTTAGAGGCAGCCATTTAGCAGAAGAAAAGTAAAATTTTTATAAAAATTTTGTTTACTTATTCAGTGACGGTGAGCCAAAATAAAAGCTGCATTAACTAAAAAACGATCAGAAATTAAATAAAAAAACAAGTTTTTTAAACTGAAAGTAAGGAGCAATATTAAAACTTAAAACGAACAGAAATTATTCCGTATATGAAAGAGGCTGTCCCCTCCTCCGCACCTTGCTCTTTACGCTAAAGTTTGACTTTCTCACAGCTCTTATTATTGTTTTTTAACAATAAAAAACTTTAGCGTAAAGAGCGAGGCGTTGAGGAGGGGACAGCCCCTTTCATATACGGAATAATTTCTGTTTGTTTTAAGTTTTAATGTCGCTCCTTACTTTGAGTTTAAAAAACTTGTTTTTTTATTTAATCTATTAAAGGGCTAGTAGCTTTAATAGTTTAACCCTTATGGGCGTGTTCAGACCATAAAGCCCCCACTACTATTATATGCTACTATTACCAAAATAAGTCTTGGACATCAATTTAGTTAGACATCTCATGAAAAATGCAAAACTTACGATGGATCCGTTCCATTTTTGACACAGTGCTGACGGAGCTCTCCAAAGAACTGCACTCCAAGTATCCCATATAAGGACATGAAAAAGGTGAAAAACAGAGTTACATTGTAAATCTGCTGTGAAGACCGTCTAAAAAAATGAAAAAATATGAAGAAGTTGTCATTTTGTAGAAGGAACACAATAAATTGTAACTTATTGAAGTGACACAACAGGCCCCAATCTAAGCGTGTTTAAGGACTTTATTTTTGTCACTCTTAGTTGGAAAAAGTATAATTTTTAAATTTCATGTAACCTCCAAAGAAAAACATAAAAAGCTACTAGTGAGAGCTTTGCGAAGCCGAATCTTTGTTTTAAAGTCTTGAAACAGAAGAAAACAGCAAAAAGAGACTTGACATTAGCTAATTTAAATTATAGTGATTTTTCTTCAGTCTACCTTTGATTTTCTTACGATTTACTGAACAACTGTCTCTATTGAGTCAGTGGTAAATCAGTCAATGATCGCTTTAAGAAATCCTTAGCACAGTTCAGACTGCAAGACTGACTTGGTAAAGTGAGATACACTTCCAAAGTATTTTCCTCTGTCTCATCAGATTGAATGGATTCTTTGGTCACATACACTTTAATCTATACAAACCTTTTAATGGATACAAACAGTTTAATCTAATCTAATTAAGCTCCAAAAAGGCTACTGGAATTTTGAATTCCAATCGTGTGAGCCATCTCCAAGTTTCTATGACCCTCCTTCTATACGAAGTGGCCGGGGAAAAGAGTATGAATGAATACAGGTATCATTGTTCTTACCTAAGTGCCTTTTTTATGAGCAACAGCCATTCACCAGCCACCTTGGAAATCTCTAGGTTTTTCTAAAGTCTCATCTTGTATCAGATCAAACCTTCAAGATAGCCATGGCAAAAAAACTTTCCACGATTCATTCATGGAAATTTTGATATTATATCCTGTATGAAGGAAGCCGAAAGAGTGGCAATTCCCGAGGAATGTATAAAATTTAATGCGCGGAATTTGGGATGGTCGTGGGACCCAGATCTAAAAACAGTGAAAAATAAAGCCAAAATTTTGCTGCATATATGGGTTTCTTGCGGATGGCTACTTAACGGCGTAGTACCTGAGCTTAAACAGAAAACTAAACCAGACTATAAAAAGTGTTTACGGTCTGCAAAATCTGTAAGTTTGTAAGTTCCCGACAAGTAATTTATATTGCAAAAAGGTTCTTCTTTTTCTTTTTTCAAACGAGTACCCCAGTTAGCCCTGCTGATTGGTGCAAATATTATGATCAGATTTTTAACACCGTAAACCATCTCGTTTATGCAACTTTTATGAAGCTTCTTAATTTTGCGTTTCCTACCTAACTCCGCCAGAAACAGATCCTCCCAGTTCATTTATCTTCGGTGGTACTACCTATAAAGAAGCTCAAGTTAAGTGTTCTACTGATGGTGATGGCATAAGTGCCAACACCTAAAAATTGACTGTCCAGCTCTTGCCCAACATCTATAACTTCTTTTCCAAATGGGTTTATGTACCTCGGTTGTGCCTGAAAGTATTTTGTGCGGAACAGTTGCCTCAATTTTGAAAAAAGGAAAAATTCCGATTGAGTGTGCATCTTACAAGCCAATAACGGTTTCCTGTAATATAAGTGAAATTTTCGAGTATCTTCACCTCTTTTTAGTTAACTCTTCCGCATATTTCACTGAAAACCAGATCGGGTTTTCAGCTGGAGTAGGTTGCCAGCAAGCACATCGAGTTTTGGCGAATCCTCTTACTGAGGCGACTAAAAATGGATTCGAGTTACATTTATGCGTCTGGGATCTCCCCAAGGCCTTTGATACCGTTGCCCATTCCCGAACTATTTTTCCCTTTTTACTCACAGTATTAACATTTCGGTAATTTTTCTTCTAAGAAATTTATATTCAAATCCTTTTTTTACGGATTAAAACGGACATGAGTGTTTCCGAAAGCTAAATTCCAGTGCGGCGTGGGGTCCGGCAGGGTGCTGTCCTTTCTCCTTCTATTTTTAAATTCTGTATATCATCTGTTCTTTCTTCTATCCCATCCACTTTCATTCTTAATTCCGTTAACATCTCTTATCTTGCTTATGCAGATGATATCCTTTTAATCAGCATGACTAAAAAGGGGCTTTCATTGTCTGTTTCAATAATAACATCTAAACTTCATACCATTGGACTTTCTCTAAGTCTATCAAAGTGTGAATGTCTCACATTTAATAGTAATAATATGAGCCCTCTAGTCTTTTCAGTCCCTTCGGTTCCTTCTTTCCGGTGCTGGGTATCAACGTTAGTAAAATACTAAAATCTTTCCGAATGCTCGTCGTTGCTGATTGCAAGAAGAAAATTTAGCTAAGTTATTCTAAAATTGTTGCAAATCGAGGTCGATACAATAGGAAGTCTCTTGCTAAATTATAGTCGGTTTTTACAGATCACTCTGTTTTGTTTCTGTTCGGAATTTACCCTTTTTTACACCAAAAAGACATCAGATCAGTTTTTTCATATTATTTCCGGTTTTCCCACTTTCTATTGTATCTGCCTCCATGGTATAGAAATCGGAATCTCATGTCTGTTTACGGTCTTCCGGATACTGGGTCAAAGATTACGGAAATTGCCGGCAAATTACCCAGTCTACATATAAGTATCGGCCAACAGTGGCCTTAGTTGTTTGCTGCGGTTTTTGTTATTTTTTTGTTGTTTGAAGTTTTTTTTTTATTATATTCAATAGTATTTTAAATTCGTTATATTCATGAACAGATAGTATTCAAATATTTTAAACATGAAGTTCTAAATTATTAATTCTCCATAATTATTAATGCTCCATTAAGTCCTGGTCTGCTGTATTGTCTTTTTTTCTATTTTTTTTTTTTTGCGTGTGTGTTTCGTATCTTGAATATTTTTCTTTTCATTGGTTACTCTGCTCTTGTGAAGTTTTTAAGTTTTATGTACTCATGTATGCAGTGTATTATCTACTTTTTGCGTTATTCTCCACAATTATCATTTTTGTATATGATGTGGGTTAAAAATTAATTATTATTATTATTATTCACATCTGGTGGTTGAGGACTGCGGAATAATGTAAACAGCCAATTTAAGGTGTATTTCTCTTTGGGATGGTAGATGATCATTCAACTGTCTCAAATAAAATCAGCTGATTTTAAAATCAGCTGATTTAAAATCAGCTGATTCTCAAAACATGGTGTTTGATCAATTCCGTGAATCGAAGTCTCTCTAATTTTTGGTCTTTGTGGATAAACTAACTAAATCAGAAAAAATGAGCTTAAACGATTCTCCCCTCCTCTAACTTCATATGTATAGACATTTTACATATCTTCCTCTTTACTCGTTAAAGCTCAGGATCACTAAGTCGGGGCACCCGAAACACGGTCTTTTCCCAGACCCGTCTTACCCTCTCCTCTTAAACCAAATAAATTTATATACTTTTCACTCTTTTTTCAGTTGTTTGAGCATAATTTAGGGAGCAAACTTTAGTGATCAGAAGGTTTTCTTGGATCATAATAGTCTAGGTGCATCAGGATTTATCAAAGACTTTGGTCGTCATAATTAATTAGATAATAATAAATAAGACCTTTTTTAATTAGATAATAATAAATAAAACCTTTTTTAATTAGATAATAATAAATTAGACCTTTAAACTTAAAACTTTCATCATCAAATTTTCCCTAAAGATTAACAAATAGACATATTTCACCTCTTTTTAAATTCGTGAGTGTTCAGCAATCGACGATAGAGTGGCTCTAAACGATAAGATTAAGTTAAAAAAAAAAGCTTTTTTCAACAAAAGTAAGGAGCAACACTAAAACTTAAAACGAACAGAAGTTATTAATATATGAGGGGGGTTTCTCCTCCTCAACACCTCGCTCTTTACGCTAATGTTTCATAGCACTTTTAAAAAATCTTCTTACTGTTCTGTTTAAAACAACATTGTGTTTTAAAGGTCATTCTTAAAGAATTGGGACAGAATTCAAACTTTAGCCCTAAAGACCGAGGTGTTGTGGAGGAGCAAACCTCCTCATATATGCAATACTTTCCGTTCGTTTTACGTTTTAGTGTTGCTCCATACTTTGTGTTGAAAAAACTTGTTTTTTATTTAATTTCTGATTGTTTTAAATAATGCCAGGAAATTTGGCTACACCTCCACGGAAAACCCCCTTCTCCTGACCGATTTATTCTCTAGACCAGTGGCTCTCAAATTGTAATAGACGTACCCCTTGGGGGTACGCAAAATTTCTTAGGGGGTATACGGCCAGCCAACAAAAAAAATAAAACACCCTTTTAACTCTAAGAGTGGCAATTTTATTTATATTTTAACTATAGTTTACTTAGTACCGGTAACTGAGAAAGGATGCAAAAAATGTTTTGAGGGTAAAAAGGGGTACAGTGTCCAAATAAGTTTGAGAACTACGGCTCTAGCCAATTAAATACTGGTGTATATTTACCCCATATACTCGCCCTTAACATTTCCACACGTAAGATTGGATCGAGAAAGAGAAAGAAAGACATAAGAAGAATCTTGCATAGAAATTCTGACAAATTTCACCGGTGTAAAATTTACCCTGAAAAATTTACCCCCTTAAAACTCGACTACCCAGGACAAATTGTCCCCGTGGAAAATCGCACCTGTAGAAAACTTTCCCCAGAAGCTGTGGGGGTATGAAATCTCAAAAGATACATTTATTCGGCCTTTTAAATAGGCTGAAAAATGTCTATCTCAAAATTTTGATCGGATAATTTTGAAAAAACTGCCGTGAGACGGGGCCTAGTTGCCCTCCAATATTTTTGGTCGCTTAAAAAGGGCACTAGAACTTTTAATTTCCGTTCGTATGAGCCGTCACCCGATATTCTAGGACCACTGGGTCAATACGACGAGCACAAAAAAAAAATACAAAGAAACACGCATCCGTGATCGGTTATGGCAAAAAATACAAAATCCACATCTTTTCAGATAGGAGCTTAAAACCTCTACAGTAGGGTTCAATGATATGCTGAACCTGACGGTTGATTCTCATTAAGATTCTATGACTTTTAGAGGGTATGTTCTCCTTTTTTTGAAAATCAGGCAAATTTTTTCAGCCTTGTTACCTTCAATAAATCCTTTGTTAGCGTTAATCTAAGCGTGATGATTAATTTAAAAAGAAGCATCTAAGAGTTTTTGAAAATACCATTGAAGTATAAGGCCATAAAATAATAAACTTAATATACTACATGCTTATATGCCCCTGACTGGTGATATTAAATCCCATAAATTTATAATTATTTGGCAGATCTCAAGTTGGTACATTTGAATAGAATAACAGTTATGTTATAAGATGCATAATATAGTAGTATAAGGCATAGTGAAGACATCCGGTCCATACCCCTAACAATTTCCAGACTGTCAAATGACATAATTAGACTATTTAATTTATAAGAGAATGTTATTTTAGGAGAAATTTGGATAATTTTGATATTTTACGAAAAATTTGCCACTCGTAAGATTTGAACCAGCTAATCAGCCTTTAATGTTATCTTGTTGTTAGTAATATTTCTAAATCAAGAAGAAAAAAATATGTACGTAATTATTAGGGAAATGTATATTTTTAAAATTTGCGATTATAATGTGTTAGAGGTAATTATTTGGTTAGAAAAAAAATGAGGAAACGAAAGAAGAAGAAGAGGAAGAGGAAACGATATCGAGTTGAAACATTTGGTTAAAGGGGCAAATATTGAATTAAATCCATAACTTTTTTTTAGCTTGAACTCTCAAAGTAAAGTAAAAACCAGAATCAAATCCTGAAATAAAGGCTATATATCTGTATGTCAAAGCAAACTACTGAACATTTTTAGTAACATAATGAAAATTTTCAATATATAGACTAGCAGATTCTAATGAAAAATTGGACCCCCCCCCTCGGATAAAAAAAGAGTTATAATTGTAATGAAAAGTCATTAATTAATATACAAGGATCGGTCGAAGCTACCTAGTTGAAATATCCAGTAATTGTTAAGGGAGGTGAATATTGAATTAAATCCATAGATTATCTTTAGTTCGGACTTTCAGAGGAAAGTAAAAATTAAATAGCGATGTAAATAGCAACATCAAAACATAATAAGATTGCTTAATATATAGGCTAGCAAATTTTAGTTATATTTTTTTAATTTTTTTAATTTTTAAAATTAAATTTTTAAAAATTTGTCTGTTAAGGGGTCAAACTTTGTTTTTTTTTTTAAGAACATTTTGAAATCTGGGAATATTTTTGACGAAAGTCTTATGTTTCGATAATTCTAAGTGATTTGATTAAGCATTGGGTGTCTGGATACAGGGACCCCTACCAAATTGTGATCATCATGAGTATGCAGAACAAACTTTTCTGATAAACAAAAACAATTAAATATAATTATTATGGGTTGAGTTTTTGGGATTGCCAGGGACCTAACATATCTTTATAAGTGTAAAACTTACTTGAATATTTGGTTAAGTCTTGATTTAGGCATGGAAAACTTGAGGAAGACCCTAATAAATCTTATCATAATCAAAGGCCTTGGTGCTTGGAGAACAGAAGTATAAGACGACCTTTCAATAACGCCAGATAAAGCACCAATATGAAGAAGCATTGATATCCAGTGACATGCAACCATAAAGAAATCGAAGCGGCACCATCGATCCTGGAAATACGCAGATTCACCCTGGAAAATAGGTACAGATAAAGTGTTTTTTATTTTAACTTGTTATATATATTAACAACCAAAGTAATGGAACGCAAGTGAGGCAGTGTTTCAGAATTGAACCAACTTCGACGAAAAAATAAATTTTATAGGTATAATATGTGTTTTTTTTTATAAATTTCTTATTTCTATTTTATTATTTATCTGCTCCAGTTTTCCATCATTCTCAATTGAACCTTCCACCGTCGTCAGCCACCTGGATTGCTTACTAGCCGGCAGTAGCACTGACTTTTGGAATCACCACTTTAAACTAAGTTATGCAGAAAACACCAAGCTCATTCGAATGGCCTACAGAAGTCTTCTCATAAATAAAGCTACCAACTTTAATCTCAGATGAAACCTGAAACAGCGAATCAGGGTTTTTCAACAGCGAAACCAAGGGATCAACTAACTTTCAACCAAACTTGATCTGAAAGATCTCTAGCAAAACTTGGGCTGAAGACGCAATTTTATTGTGTACCTGACCAGCCCCCCTCCTCATATCTACTGTAAAATTTGTCTTGTCCTAATTTCTTACAAGATTTCTTCTTAATTATTTTTAACAATAAAAGCCAAAATGAATTTTCGGACTCAAATCTATTAATTAAAGGCAAAACACTAGCAGAAGGTTGCTATAAAAAAAACATCGCCATTATTCTTTATCATTCTTATTCTATCCTTACAATCATCGTCGTTCATACGGAGACTCAAGATCTCAAGCATACAAGTCAGGTGTCTAACCACTTGGCTATGAAGTTATGTCTAAGAAACTTGAAAAAAAAGATTAGCCTAAAAAACGGCTATCAAAGACAGACCGAAATGCACTTCAAAGTCAAAACTCAAAAAACAAGCACATCAAAAAATATAAAATATAAAGTGGGGGTGAACAAAAAAAACACGATAAATCAAGCAGAAAAAAAGATTTAAACGTCCAAAACTTGTGAAAATTTAAAATGAAATTAAACTAGTTAAACAAAAGCCCAGAGAGTTATTAAACGAAGGAAACGAAATAAATAGTAAATAGGAGAGAAAACATTTGGATGGCTTATCATTTCCTTTTTTTCTTTTTTTCATAGTGTACTTGGCAAAAGTTTCTTAGATACTTATCAAAAAAAAGATATGATATGAAGCTCAAAACTAGTAAAATAACCTTAAAACAATGTAGTAAAGGGACGAGAGAGAGCTCAACTTTCTTTAGAAATCAGCTACGTAAGGGCGAAAAGTTCTTGTATATCTTTAATGGAAAATTTTTGTAGGTAAAATGGCGATTTTGTCGAAACGCAGCAAAGAAGGTGGGGCTTAAAAGGAAAAAACTGACGACGAAAAATTGCATTTGTCTGGGGAGTCCTGACGAAATGTAAGAAAATTGCTGTTCTCCTTACCTCGAAAGTGACCAAATTGACTCATCGAAAAATATAAGGCCGTTTGCCCTTATCGAAGATATTTCTTAGGTGATGTTTTTCGACTGCCTCTAGTCTGTCCAACAATTCTCTGGAGATACTAGGAATTTCAACAGGTCCGGCCAATGTAAGGACTGGGAATTCAAATGAGACACAAATTCTCAAAGGGTGTGATTTAGGACGTTAAAATTTGAAACTTTTTAAGCAGTTTTAAGGAGGGAGAATGCACGTTTTGAAAATCCATTAATATACAAATTCTATTTTAAATTGATTCAAATAGTAATACCCAGTAAATTAGCAGTATTATCCGGCGTTTCACGAGGACAGGGAAAGTGAAAGAAAGAGGAGTCTTCAGAAAATCATGGCTAAAGTTTTCGTCGTCAAAGATTCTCTCTTATATCCTAAGTAACAGTTTCTTCTGATATCTGTACAGGATATCCATCAGGCCACTTTTTAGAATTATTTCAAAATGTCATTCAGACATGTCATTCAAAATGTCATTCTACCTAAAGTGGGGTCAACCCGAAATTCATTTAAAAGTTTTTTTTTCATTTAAAAGAAATTCATTTAAAATACATTGTCATTTATACAAATTTTTTTAAAGTTCACTGACATAATATTGAGCCAGGTATTCAGTTTTAACCTACAACTTAAGGTTCGCACGTCAACAGTATTGAAGCCTCATAACAACTTATTTTTTATTATAACTCTGCCGCATTAAAATAATTTATCCTGCAGCGATAAATTCCTGCATGGATAACGGCAGGATTCGTGCCTTCAAATCATGCCGCTAGTATGCTAAATTAAGGACTATGTTTAGACTTCTTTCATCGTTTCCATTTTTCTATAAGATTAGTTACTTTTGCTTACCTTGAAAGCCCCTCTTGCTTTTATTTTGGCAACCATTTCAAAGGTAAACAAAAATGTAACACCACCATCAGCAACAAAAGTAACATAACACAAGTAAGGATTCTGTTCAAAAGACTTTGGAGTGTGAAGTGAAACAGATATTAAGCTCACGAGAGCCACTGATCGGAGCAGTCGCCTTACCCATAGCTAAAATATAAGATACGCTGTTAGTAACTGAATTTTTTTTTTCAGAGATGAAATATTTTCAATGCTTGATGACTACGAGTATTAGTTAGAAGGAGGCGGGGTTAGATCATCAATAAATCTATATGTTTTTTAAACTTTTTCAATGAAAAGAAAAACAACAAGAAATATCTTCTCAAATCTAGGAAGGACAGTCCTCTCCCCCGTAGCATAAGTTAATCCTTCCTCATTTTACCCATCTCTCACTAAAACGTAATCTGTATCGAAGAAAACTAACTATGTTTGAATTATGTATGCACAACCCCCCACGAGGGGTCAGGGTTAGTGATAGTTATTTCGTTTTTTTTTTTGGGGGGGGGGGAATCCTGGGATGTGTCTAATTGGCTTTTTTCCTCTTTTCAATAATTTTTTTTTTGAAATACTGTGTCTATGATCTAGGTTTGTTTTTCTATTCAAGTAATTAATTTGTTGTCGCTTGGATGGATGCTATACATGCAAAGATATATTTTTATGTCGACGAATCAATAAAGTATTTAAAAATTAATATCCTATAAAAATAAAAATGTGTGTTTGAAAGGAAGAAAGAGGGGATAATAGTTTAATGTATTGTTACATCATTAATATCGTTAATATCAAACAGTTCGTGGTAATGAACTGTAAATAGGGATCGATCCGGCTCAATAGTCGAAATACTCTAAAAACGGAATTTTGATACCAATTGATATATCAAAAGAATTAAATTTTCATGCTGATTTTTTATATATAAATTTCATTAAGTTTAGGCTTACCTGTCAAAGGTTACAAGCCTGAGAATATGTTCCTAAATTTCAAAAAAGGAGGAAACATCCCCCAAAATTCAAATAATCTCAGTGATCTCAAAAATCACACCATCAGATCCAGCGTATCAGATAACCCTACTGTAAAGGTTTCAAGCTCCTATCTACAATTAAATTAAAAAAAAACAAGTTTTTTAAACTGAAAGTAAGAAGCGACATTAAAACTTAAAACGAACAGAAATTATTCCGTATATGAAAGGGGCTGTCCCCTCCTCAACGCCTCGCTCTTTACGGTAAAGTTTTTTATTGTTTTAAAAAATAAAGTTGCGAGACAGAGTTAAACTTTAGCGTAAAGAGCGAAGCGTTGAGGAGGGGACAGCCCCTTTCATATACGGAATAATTTCTGTTCGTTTTAAGTTTTAATGTCGCTCCTTACTTTCAGTTTAAAAACTTTTTCTTTTATTTAATTTCTGATCGTTTTTTAGTTAATGCAGCTTTTATTTTGGCTCACCGTCATTGAATAAGTAAACAAAATTTGCATAAAAATTTTCCTCTTCTTTTGCTAAATGGCTGTCTCTAAATTTGATTCTGACTTAAATTTATAAATTAACACGAAACGAACTTCTATATTCGTATATTTTTCTTCTGACAAAATATACGTTGCAGATTTTTGCAGATATGAGCTTGAAACCTATGTCAATGGGTTTTCTGATACATCGAATCTGACGGTGGGATTTTCATTAAAATTCTTTCACTTGTAGGGGATGTTTCCTCCCTCTTTAAAAAATCAGGTAAATTTTCTCAGGCTCGTAGCCTTTGATGAGTAATGCTAGACTTAATAAAATTTATATATTTAGAATCAGCATTATAAGCCCATTCTTTTGATACGTTTATTGACATCAAAATTCCGTTTTTTAAAGTTTCGACTACTATTGAGCCGTATCGCTTGTTTTTTTTGTTATTACGTATATATTATTACGCATATGAGGGGGTTCTCCCCTTAGTCAATACCACGCTCTTTACGTTAAAAGTTAAAAAAATCTTAATTAACAAACCCCTTAATCACAAAGGCCGTTTAACTAGAATAGATAGCTCTTTTGAAATCACTAAAAAAAAACTGTAGCGTAAAGAGTGAGGTATTGACTTGGGGGAGCCGCCCCTCATATACGTAATAATTTCTGTTCGTTTTAAGTTCTAATGTTGCTTCTTACTTTCAGTTGAAAAAACTTATTTTTTTTATTTAATTTCTGATCGTTTTTTAAATAATGCTTGGAAATCCGGCGCCCCCTTCATAGAAATGTCCCTTACCCCAAAGAAACATCCTCCACGGAAAGATTCTCCCGAGTAACCCCCTCCTCCAGCCCCCCCCCCACCAGAAAAAAATCCTTCCTGAAAATGTTTGTATACTTCCCAATAACCAATACAAAATGTAAACAATGGGCAAAGTTCATATCTTGCAGCCCTTCCCCTGGGAACTGTGGGGGATTAAGTTATCCTAAAAGACATATTTATTAGATTTTCGATTATGCTGAACAAAATGGCTATCTCAAAATTTTAATTGGGTGACTTTGAGAAAAAAATGAGTGTGGGAGGGGGCCTAGTGGCCCTCCTTTTTTTGGAGGGCACGCATCGTGATCTTTCTCTAAGCAAAAAATGAAAATTTCTACATTTTGGCAGATAGGAGTGTGAAACTTCTTTCGTAGGGCTCCCTGACAAGCTGAATGTGATAGTGTAGTTTTCATTGAAGTTAATTAAAAACGCAAATTTCCACATTTTTGCAGATAGGAGTTTAAAGCTTCTTTAGAAATGTTCGTTGATAAGCTGAATCTGACGCCTTGATTTTCGTTAAAGTTAATTTAAAAAAAATTGCAATTCAAACAAAATTTTATAGTTAAAAACAAATTGACCTGTGAGATAATAAAAGTTTATCGTAAAGAGCGTGGCGTTGAGGAGGGGACAGCACCTTTCATACACGGAATAATTTCTGTTCTTTTTAAGTTTTAACGTCGTTCCTTACTTTCAGTAAAAAAAAAAACTTTTTTTATTTCATTTGTGAACGTTTTTTAATTAATGCAGGTTTTGATTTTGGCTCACCTTGCATGAATAATTAAACCGAAATTTGCATATCAATTTTACTTTTATTTGGTTAAATGGCTTTGTCGAAACTTTTTGAATTTTATTTATGAACGTTTTTATTATTAATAAATATACGTAACTTACAAATTAACTTACGTAACGAACTTCTATATTCATATATTTTTATACGTATATTAGGAGGTTTGCCCCCTAGTCAATGCCTCGCTCTTTACGTTAAAATTCGAATTTTGTTCCAATTCTTTAAAAATGACCCCTTAATCACAAAGGCCGTTAATTAGAAAAAATAGCTCTTACGAAAGTACTAAAAAATCTTTGGCTTAAAGAGCTAGAAGGTGAGCCCAATCATATAGCTAATATTTTTTTGTTCGTTTTAAGTTTTGATGTTGCTCCTTACTTTCAGTTGAAAAACTTGTTTTTTTATATTTAATTTCTGATTTTTTTTAAATAATGATGGGAAACCTGGCGCCCCCTTCATAGCAATGTCCCTTCCCCCATGAAAACTTCCTTCATGAAAAGATCCTCCCATATAACCCCCCACCCCCCCCCCGTCCCCACAACCACAAAACAGAAAACGGCTGTATACATCCCAAAAACCAAAACAATATGTTAACATTTGGTAAAGTTCATAATTTTCAGCCCTTCCCCTGGGGGCTTCGATGGATTAAGTCATCCTAAAAGACATAGTTATAATATTTTCGACCATGCTGAACAAAATGGCTATCTCAAAATTTTGATCGGGGGACTTTGGGAAAAAAACCCTGGGAGGGGGCCTAGTTGCCCTCCAATTTTTTTTGTCACTTAAAAAGGGCACTAAAACTTCTAATTTCCGTTCAAATGAGCCCTCTCACGATATTCTAGGATCACTGGGTCGATACGATCACCGCTTGGAAAAAAAAAGAAAAAATAAACACGCATCCGTGATCTATCTTCTGGCAAAAAATGCAAAATTCCACATTGTTGAAGATAGGAGTTTGGAACCTCTGCAGTAGGGCTATCTGATACGTTGAATATGATGGTG
This sequence comes from Artemia sp. Qi Xiang Cuo, assembly GCF_049724085.1. NCBI lineage: Eukaryota > Metazoa > Arthropoda > Branchiopoda > Anostraca > Artemiidae > Artemia > Artemia sp. Qi Xiang Cuo. Next base: position 73,594,689 of record NC_142799.1, on the reverse strand, counting down.
TGATTTTCATTAAGGTTCTATAACTTTTAGGGGGTCATTCCCCCTTTTTTTGAAAATCAGCCAAATTTTCTCAGGCGCGTAACTTTTGATAGGTAAGATTAAACTTGATGAAACTTATATATTTGAAATCAGAAATAAAATCTGATTCTTTTGACGTATCTATTGGTATCCAAATTCTGTTTTTTAGAGTTTCGGTTACCATTGAGCCGGGTCGCTCCTTACTTACAGTTCGTTACCACAAACTGTTTGAAAATGTGCAATTTTGTATTTTTTGCAATGCATGTTTATTTTTGTTTTTTTTTCTCCAAAGATGATCGGATCGACCCAGTTGTCCTAGAATATCAGGAGAGGCCTCATGTGAACGGAAATTAAAAGTCATAGTGCCCTTTTAAGTGACCAAAAAAAATTGGAAGGCGAGTAGGCCCCCTCCCTTTTTTTCCAAAATCGTCCGATCAAAATTGTGAGATAGCCATTTTGCTCATCATAGTTGAAAATCCTAATAACTATGCCTTTGGACATAACATGACCCCCCCCCCAACCCCAAATGAGAGGTCTTTAAGCTGTAAAACTTCCCATTGTTTGCGCATAGTATTTTTTATTGGGACTTAGGCATGCTTTTTCGGGGGAGACAAATTTTCTGCTGGGGTTTTTCCACGGGGGAATTTTCCATCGCAAGGGAAGTTTCCAGGGAGTGAAATTTCTGCTCGTTTTAAACATGAATTGATTATTAATTCTATATTTTATTCGTTTTAGTATTAATCTATTTTTTGATTATTATTTTTTTTATAGGATTTGTTTTAGGATTAATCTATTTTTTGATTATTATTTTTTTACAGTATTTATATTATTTTTTATAGTTCTAGTTTTGAATTATTATATGAATTTATGACGTCTCCTTTTAGGTTTTAACATGGCTCCTTACTTTAATTTGAATTTAGCTTCTATTTTTAGTCACAAATTAGTACAAGGAGAATATTTTTTTCCGAAATATTCCATCCTTGTTAAGTTTTCATTTGACTTCAAAGATCAGTGGGAAAAAACACCTGTGGTTTTCCAAAGCTACACTCGGATGTTATTTTGTCTCTCTTTGGTCCTACTTTTTGTTTCATGTGAATTGGGCTCTTGTTGCTGCAAGAATTTAAACATAGGAGTTTTAGCGAATCTGAATTTGGTGTTTTTCAAGTCTAATGTACTGACAAAGCAAATTGCACCCAAAATTTTAATTTTTTTTCCTGTCCTCGTAACCATTTCTTGAAAATAAAAGTAAGTAGACCAAATTTAATTAATTTTAGTATTTTTGTGACATTTTGTGTTCAAATTTTGCTAATGGGTGAAAAGTTTGTTCATAAGTGGAAATTCCGTTTAATTTTAGCCTGAAAATTTTTTGGAGACACGGGGGAGCCTTAAAAAAATTTATCCCGGGCACAAGAGTGGGCAGAACCACCACTTTTCAGAGGTAGGTTGTGGATCAAGAGGATCGAGGTGTAATTGAAAATCACATTTTTGATTCTCCCTTTGAATGCAGCTCAGCAAGCAGTTTTTGGCAGTATTTTCCCAATTAAAAAAAACGTCAGATATGAGCTTGAGGCGCAACAGCGACGATATATGTTGTTGTCGTCTCAATAAAGGAAGTAGTTCTATCCCTATCAATGGCGATTTTAAGAGAGGGACAGAGACTCCGGGAACAGAAACTTCAGGGGTGCAAAATTTCAAATATATAATTTATGGTTGTAATCATATTTTAATTTTCAAAATTTCGTTTTTATTAAAATCAAGCAGAGAGTGCAGTTGATAAAAGAAATTGAATAATAAATTGTTAACTAAATTGATTAAATAAACATAAATTAAAACATAATGAAATAACAGTAACTGTAATAATCAATTTAAATAAATAGTAATAATTAAACTATTTGAATAATGCAAAACATAGTTAAACAATAAATTATTAATTAATCAATAAATTGAAAATAATTTTGTTGATAGATGAAAATTCTGTTAAAATTTGACGTGAAAATTTTGTGGGAGACGGGGTGGGGAGGCTAATCAAGATTTTGTCCGGCGCAAGAGAGGCAAGAACCGCTACTGACCCCTATTTGGGTTTCTCATTCTTCTGTTACGTTTTCACTGTTTTTTTAATCTTAAAAGTCACTTTCCAATTTTATGTTACATCCATCCTATGGGTTTTTTAAAATATCCATAAGTCTTGATAAAATACAGGGAAAACAATGATTTTAGCTGTTAAAAATGTTGCAACCCAAAAACTGTCCATTTCTTTACTGGCTTAACATCCTTTACTAGGAACCAATTTTTCGTCTACAGATCTGCAATTTACTGGAAACAATCTTTTTTCCAGCTAAGTGTTTGTATTTCTCATAACATCGAAAAATAAAAAAATCACCATCATAACCAAGATTACTGAAAAAAAAACAAGATTAGGGTATTACAACATAAACAAGATTACTGTGTATATTTCATATACATACTGATGCTCATTCCTGAGAGTATTAATAATTTTGGATTCACTAAGTTTAAAAAAGAGAAAACATTGAAAATATTTTTTGTTATCAGTAAAGAGCAAATTACATTAGCAGTTGAATGTCTTGCAGTTGTAGTTTTAGCTGCAGTAGCAATAGTAGAACTAGTAACATTTGTAGTACAAATAGTATGCACATGGTGTCTTTTGGTTAGTTCAAGATGCCCCTTGACATGCTCTGAAGGTTTCAACTTAACACCAACTAATCCTGGGATATTACTCATACACTCTTTGACAACCTGCAATTAACATATTGTGTTTTGACTTAATTCAACAACCCCGTAAACACTCCCTAAAGTTTTCGACAAAAAAATGTCTCAAAGAAAAGTAAAGGGCAGCATTAACCCAAAAATGAGCAGAAGTGAAGGCAAATAATTTTTCAAGCGTAAAATTATCATAAATAACCATAAATAAATGAATGAAACCCAAATCTAACAGAAATTACATACAAATAGGTTGTAGTAGTAGCAGTAGTAGTAGCAGTAGGAGTAGCAGTGTAGTAGTAGCATAAACACCAACTAATCCTGGGATATTGCTCATACACTCTTAGACAACCTGCAATTAACATATTGTGTTTTGACTTAATTCAACAACCCCGTAAACACTCCCTAAAGTTTTCGACAAAAAAATCTCTCAAATGAGAGGCCACGTGGGCCCAACACAGCTATGCACACTCCTCCTCTTTCCAATCTGTTCAAAATCTCCCTCTTTAAACCCTCCCAGAAAGTTCTAGTTTCTCTTAATTCTTTCCTTACGACATGCTTCCGTCCCATTCAGGGACTGCCTGCTTTTCGTTTAATCCCAGTCTTAACAATATGATAAAAAGAATGACCCAATGGAATTAAAGCAAGCTTTTTAACACCATAATATAGGAGAGTAGCCTTTCTTTTTCTCTGTGTCTAGAAAATAAGTAGTAGGCTATATACTTACTTTATTAAACCATTCTATATTTAAGCAAGTGTTTTTCTCAGTGGAAAAATCAACCGGTGCGTAAAAAAAGGAGTTGGCCGCACCAGGCTCTCCTTTTGATTTATCCATTTTCACTTCGAAGTTTTGGCCCAAATTTGGTATTTCCTGCCTGTAAAAGGGGTAAAGTGTGATATAGTAGATACAAAGTTAAGTACATACGGAATTAAGGGGAACTTAATATAATGGGATCAATCAAAACCACGTTTTAAGGACTTAGGTGAGCCATTTTTTGGAATGTATCAGCAATATCTTAGGTAAAATTTAGAGAGCATTACCTTGAAACTTTCAGGGTTTGTGCTGAGGTTGATCTGGATGCATGGGTGTATGGAGAGGGGCAGGGGGGACAGATTTCCCCCTAGACCTCCAAATTTACATTAGATATGGCTGAAAAAGCAGATGATTGGAAAAGCAGTTGATAAAAGGCCCTCCATCACACTATCGACTGCCCCCCTAGACAATATGCTGTCTACGCCCATGTCTGGATGAATCAAAAGACACTGTATGCATACTACTGGTACTATTACTATTACTGCTTCAGCTGAGGATAATTGCACTAAGGTGAAACTTTCAGGATGCTTAGGGAGATTCTCATCTAAATCAAGACTCCCTATATGCATGCACTTTGTTTAAATGGCATTCAAGCAATATAGGCAAAACAACTAACCCAAAGGCACTCTCTGCTTACTGCTATTACTACTATTATTGCTGTTATTACTACTACTGTTACTGAGGCAAAGGGTATGAAGACCTAACCTTAGGGAGTGTTTAGGGGGCTGTTGAACTAAGTCAAAACACAATATGTTCATGCAGGTTGTCAAAAGAGTGTTATCCCAGGAAGCGATATCCCAGGAAGGATCTAAGGTATTAAGTTGAAACATTCAGAACATGTCAAGGGGAATGTTGAACCATGTAAAAGGCATCATTTTGATACTGCTACTACTACAACCTATTTGTTGTAATTTCTGTTAGATTTGGGTTTCATTTATTTATTTATGGTTATTTATGATAATTTTACGCTTGAAAAATTATTTGCCTTCATTTCTGCTCATTTTTGGGTTAATGCTGCCCTTTACTTTTCTTTGAGACATTTTTTTGTCGAAAACTTTAGGGAGTGTTTACGGGGTTGTGGAATTAAGTCAAAACACAATATGTTAATTGCAGGTTGTCAAAGAGTGTATGAGCAATATCCCAGGATTAGTTGGTGTTAAGTTGAAACCTTCAGAGCATGTCAAGGGGCATCTTGAACTAACCAAAAGACACCATGTGCATACTATTTCTACTTCAAATTTTACTAGTTCTACTATTGCTACTGCAGCTAAAACTACAACTGCAAGACATTCAACTGCTAAAGTAATTTGCTCTTTACTGATAACAAAAAATATTTTCAATGTTTTCTCTTTTTTAAACTTAGTGAATCCAAAATTATTAATACTCTCAGGAATGAGCATCAGTATGTATATGAAATATACACAGTAATCTTGTTTATGTTGTAATACCCTAATCTTGTTTTTTTTTTCAGTAATCTTGGTTATGATGGTGATTTTTTTATTTTTCGATGTTATGAGAAATACAAACACTTAGCTGGAAAAAAGATTGTTTCCAGTAAATTGCAAATTGTGTTCTGTTTTATTTTTATTTTTTTAAGTCACAAGGATGTCCTACTCCTCTTAATTTCCTTGTCGTTCTGAGTTTGGTTCACTTATTTATTATAATTTCAGTTCGATTTGGGTTTATTTATTTATTTATGGTCATTTATGGTAGTTTTGCGCTTGAAAAATTATTTGCCTTCATTTCTGCTTATTTTTGGGTTAATGTTGCCCTTTACTTTTTTTTTGAAAAACTTCTTTTATCGAAAACCTTAGGGATTGTTTAGGGGGTAGATTGAACTAATTCAAAACACAATATGTTCATGCAGGTTGTCAAAAGAGTGTATCAGCAATATCCCAAGAACAATCTATGGTTATTAACTTGAATCTTTCAGAGCATATCAAGGGGGATGTTGAACAAGCCAAAAGGCACCATGTGCATACTACTACTACTACGACAACTTTTACTACTTCTACTATTGCTACCACAGCTGCTACCACAGCTGCTACCACAGCTGCTACCACAGCTGCTACTACAACTGCTTGTTAATAAAAGAGCGTAACAGCAATAACCTAGGAATAGCTTAGAAACTTTCAGTGCATGTTGATGGGCATGTTGAACCAACCAATAAACAGTATATACATTCTAATACTGCTACATATATTGATACTATTAATACTACTAAAACTTGTACTAAACTAATACTAAACTTGAGAGTTTAAAATTTGACAATGTGGAAAATGGCTGGAATAATTTTAGAAAAATAATTTTTGAAGTTGGTGAAGGTGTCTTAGGGAAGAAAGCTAGGACTGCAGCTCAGAATATTAGTGAAAAATCTTTATGTTTAATAGAAAAGAGAAAGGGACTTGTACGCAAATTATCTGAGTGATAAATCATCTGAAAACAAAAGGAAAGTAAAGAAAGTGGAGAAACCATTAAAATATGAACTAAGGAGGTGTGAAGTGGAGGCCATGGATAAAATTGCCGAGGATCTGGAAGATGCAACTAGACGGTATAGTAGTAAAATATTGTACTGGCATGGTAATAAATTGAGAGGGAATAGTTAGTCCGGACTTGCCCCAGTTATAGATAGAAACGGGGCCACAATTAGCAATAAGGAAAGAGTTTAAGTGATTAGTGCTTTGTATGAGAGTAATACTGCTGCGGTTATGGTAAGAAATGAGGTTAGCAGCTGTTTTTGTTTGGAATCAGGAGTTAAGCAGGGTTGTGTTCTACCCCCCTTTATTTGGATTATTTTTATGGACTTTGTCTTAAGAAGCACAGGAAAGGCAATGGGAGACCACGGAATTCAATGGGGAGGAGAAGTCTCCTGGACTTAGACTATGCTGATGATTTAAGCATCCTAGATGAAAGTGTGAGCAAAATGAATGAGCTTATAGAGGTTTTGCGAGTTCATGGGGCTTGAATAGGTTTGAAAATTAATGTTAAGGAGACTAAGTCACTAAGGCTAGGAATAAGTGAAAATGAAAATGTGACGTTGGATAACGAAAAGATTGATCAGATAGGCAGCTTAATTTGTCTTGGTGATATTATTAGTAAAGATGGTGAGAGCAGTGAAGGTGTTAAAAGTAGAATAACCAAGGTTCAGGGTATTTTTTCATATTTAAAAAGGTTTGGAAGAATAGGAAGATAAGTCTGCAAACCAAGATTAGAACATTGGAAGGTACAGTGATGACACTGTACAGTGATGGGCGCTCCGAAAAACAGATGAAGATTTGCTTGATGTTTTCCAGGGAAATTGCTTACGGATTGTTCTGGGTACCCGGCTGACTGACAGTATTTCAAACAATAGGCTGCACGAAAAATATGGTTCAATACCGCTTTCTAGGGCTATAATAAAAGAAAGTTTGAGGTTGCCAGGGCAGGTTGTGCGGATGAAGGATGACAGATTGTCGAAGATTGTGCTTTTTGGTTAACCTTCTAGGGCTAAACGGAAAGCAGGTCGTCCTCGTTTGGGGTGGGAGGACGTCATAAAGAAGATTTAAGGGAAATGGGAACTTCCTGTGAGGGTGTAAAATGGAGGCTTTGAATAGATTGGGATGGAGGAGGAGCGTGCGTAACTATATTGGCCTCAGGTGGCTTGGTGCTGCGGAGAGTTGTTAGTATTAGTAGTAGTAGTGTTAATACTACTACTAAGGCTAAGAGTTTTAAGGGGAGTTTTATTGAAATGCTGAGGGGGGCGCTGAATTACAATGAAAATTGCTATGTAAAAGCAAGCTGTCAAAAGGACATATTAGTAGAAGTGACCCTAAAGGTCCTGTCCCGCACCTCTGCTGCCACCTATAACTTTTTTGCACCCCAAATAAGGGCATAGCCTCCCTAGGGAGACAGATTACGTAATTTGTCAATGACCTCTTTTTTAAAGGTCGAGTTATTTGTTGTTTCTATGTGTAATAACTCCGGGACAAAGGTTGCACATGCGCATTGAATTCTAACGGGAACAATGTTATTGATCTAGGACCCGAGGGGGAAGTGAATTTCCGAGAACTTGATTGCGTAATCAAAGTGTGTCAACAACAACAACAACGACCTTGACATTCGCTGAGAGCCTGCACTTACAACAACAACAACATCGACCTTGGAACACCTGTGCTGTCGACCTCAATTCACCAATCGTGAATCAATAATTCCCCTTAGAAACAACAAATTAATCCCCCTTTCTTGACAGATCAATCAACCAATGACATCATCTGTCAGACTTTAAAAATTTTCGCATAGAAACGATTCTCCAGGAATAGATCCAAGTCAATAATGTCTTTGCCTCGGAAACAACTCTTTTGGTCGAACTCCAAAGGATAATAATAGCCAAAGGCCATGGAAACAATTCTCCAAGAAACATCTTAGCGATGAATTGTTTTAGCGCGGGAATCAGGTTTCTTATTAATTTGAAATGCATTAGCGCAGAGATGCCAAAAACAAAAGGAACACGCTGAATTACCTTTAGGGATTATTTGGGCGAAACTGTTTTAGACAGGTTATGGAACTATTTCGGCGAAACAGTTAGAGACATTTTAAAAGATGATTTTTGAAGAGATTTTAGAAGAGAATTTAATGGTGAAACTCTGTGGTCGTTATAATACACAAGTTTCATTTGAACAGTGTTGTGAGGTCCTCTAACCCAACCCCAAAGGGTTTCAATCCTCCTACCCCAACCCCGAAGGAAGCCCCCGGTCCTCAAAGGCCTCCCAAGCTCCCAAAGGGCCACCGGCGCCCCCAAAGGCCCACCCAGACCCCCAAAGGCCATCCCCGGGCCCCCCAAAGGCCCATCGAACTCCCAAAGGACCAACGGGGTCCCAAAGGTCCTCCCCCGGTTCCCAAATGTCCCCCAGACCCCCAACTGCCCCCCGGACCCTCAAAGGCCCTCCCTGTGCCCCAAAGGCCCTCCCTGTGCCCCAAAGGCCCACCCCCGGCCCCCAAAGGTCCCCCGGACCAGAGAAGCGCCGCCGGGATGCGCCGTGGGCCAGGAAAGCGCCGATAAATGCGCCGCAGGGATGCGCCGCGGGTCAGGAAAGCGCCGCAGGGGATGCGCCGCAGGGAGGCACCGCAGGAAAGCGCCGCAGGATGCGCCGCAGGGATGCACCGCAAAAAAAAGTAATCTAAAAAGTAAAAATTTCGAAATGTTATCCCCCAAACGCCCTCCTCAGGCCCCCAACGGCCCTCCCCCGGTCCCCAACGGTCCCCCCGAGCTCCCCAAGGACCACCGGCCCGCAAGGGCCCCACAGACCCTCAAAGGCTCTCCCCGAGCTTCCGTCTTTCGTTGATGTGTGTTGTCTGAAACCTATGATTTGGGATGTGTAGTTTGCTACTTCAGGCTTTTCTGAGCTAAGGTTTCCTAGTATTTCCTAGGTGAATGTTGTCTGAAACCAATAGTTTGGGATGAGTAGTTTGCTATTTCAGGCTTTTATGAGCTAGGTTTCCTAGCCTTTCGTTGGTGTGTGTTGACTGAAACTTATGATTTGGGATATTTAGTTTGCTATTTTTGACTTTTCTGAGTTGGATTTCTTAGTCTTTCATAGGTGTGTGGTGTCTGAAACCTATGATTTGGGATGTGTAGTTTGCTATTTTCGACTTTTCTGAGCTGGATTTCTTAGCCTTTCATAGGTATGCGTTTTTCAGAAAATTATGATTTGGGATGTATAGTTTGTTATTTCAGGCTTTTCTGAGCTAAGGTTTTCTAGTATTTCGTAGGTGAATGTTGTCTGAAACCAATAGTTTGGGATGAGTAGTTTGCTATTTTTGCCTTTTATGAGCTAGGTTTCTTAGTCTTTCGATGGTTTGTGTTGACTGAAACCTATGATTTGGGAAGTGTAGTTTGCTATTCTTGACTTTTCTGAGCTGGATTTCTTAGTCTTTCATAGGTGTGTGTTGTCTGAAACATATTATTTGGGATGTGTGGATTGCTACTTTTGACTTTTATGAGCTGGATTTCTTAGCCTTTCATAGGTGTTTGTTGTCAGAAACCTATAGTTTGGGATGACTAGTTTCCTATTTTTGACTTTTCTGAGCTAGGTTTCTTAGCCGTTCATAGGTGAGTGTTGTCTGAAACCTATGATTTGGGATATGTAATTTGCTACTTCCAACTTTTCATAACCGGATTTCTTAGTCTTTCGTCGGTGTGTGGTGTCTGAAAACTATGATTTGGTTGGTGTTGGTTGCTATTTTTTGTACTTGTCGGAGATGAATTTATTAGCCATTCGTAGGTGTGTTTTGACGGAAACCTATGATTTGGGATGGTTAAATTGCTATTTTCGACTTTTCTGAGATAGATTTCTTAGCCTATCATATGTGTGTCCTTTCAGAAAATTATGATTTGGGAGGTGTAGTTTGCTTTTTGGACTTTTCAGAGCTAGGATTCTTAGTCACTCATAGGTGTTTGTTGTCTGAAACTTCGAGTTTGGGATGAGTAGTTGGCTATTTCAGACTTTTCTGAGCTAAGGTTTCTTAGTATTTCGTAGGTGAATGCTGTCTGAAACTTATGATTTGGGATATGTAAATTACTATTTCGGGCTTTTCTGAGTTGGATTTCTTAGTCTTTCATAGGTGTGTAGTGTCTGAAACCTATGATTTGGGATGTGTAGTTTGCTATTTTCGACTTTTCTGAGCTAGGTTTCTTAGCCTTTCATAGGTATGTGTTGTCAGAACATTATGATTTGGGATGTGTAGTTTGCTATTTCAGGCTTTTCTGAGCTAAGGTTTTCTAGTATTTCGTAGGTGAATGTTGTCTGAAACCAATAGTTTCGGATGAGTAGTTTGCTATTTTTGACTTTTCTGAGCTAGGTTTCTTAGTCTTTCGTTGGTGTGTGTTGACTGAAAACTATGATTTAGGATATGTAGTTTGCTATTTTTGACTTTTCTGAGCTGGATTTCTTAGTCTTTCATTGGTGTGTGTTGTCTGAAACCTATGATTTGGGATGTTTGGATTGCTACTTTTGACTTTTCTGAGCTAGATTTCTTAGCCTTTCATAGGTGTTTGTTGTCTGAAACCTACAGTTTGGGATGACTAGTTTGCTATTTATGACTTTTCTGAGCTAGGTTTCTTAGCCGTTCATAGGTGAGTGTTGTCTGAAACCTATGATTTGGGATATGTAATTTGCTATTTCTGACTTTTCATAACCGAATTTCTTAGTCTTTCGTAGGTGTGTGATGTCTGAAACCTATGATTTGGGGGTGTGTGGGTTGCTATTTTTTGACTTTTCTGAGCTGGATTTCTTAGCCATTCGTAGGTGTGTGTTGACTGAAACCTATGATTTGGGAAGGTTAATTTGCTATTTTTGACTTTTCTGAGCTAGATTTCTTAGCCTTTCATAGGTGTGTCCTTTCAGAAAATTATGATTTGGGAGGTATAGTTTGCTTTTTGGACTTTTCAGAGCTAGGATTCTTAGTCACTCATAGGTGTTTGTTGTCTGAAACTTCGAGTTTGGGATGAGTAGTTGGCTATTTCAGACTTTTTTGAGTTAAGGTTTCTTAGTATTTCGTAGGTGAATGCTGTCTGAAACTTATGATTTGGGATATAGTATTTCGTAGGTGAATGCTGTCTGAAACTTATGATATGGGATATGTAAATTACGATTTCGGGCTTTTCTGAGTTGGATTTCATAGTCTTTCATAGGTGTGTGATGTCTGAAACCTATGATTTGGGATGTGTAGTTTGCTATTTCCGGCTTTTCTGAGCTAGGTTTCTTAGCCTTTCATAGGTATGTGTTGTCAGAAAATTATGATTTGGGATGTGTAGTTTGCTATTTCAGGCCTTTCTGAGCTAAGGTTTTCTAGTATTTCGTAGGTGAATGTTGTCTGAAACCTATTGTTTGGGATGAGTAGTTTTCTATTTTTGACCTTTCTGAGCTAGGTGTCTGACTATTTCGTTGGTGTGTGTTGACTGAAAACTATGATTTGTGATATGTAGTTTTCTATTTTTGAATTTTCTGAGCTGAAGTTATTAACCTTTCATTGGTGTGTGTTGACTGAAACCTATGATTGGGATGAGTGGTTCGCTATTTTTGTCTTTTCTGAGCTAGATTTCTTAGTCGTTCATAGGTGTGTGTTGTCTGAAACTTATGATTTGGGATGTGTAGTTTGCTTTTTGGACTTTTCAGAGCTAGGATTCTTAGTCACTCATAGGTGTTTGTTGTCTGAAACTTCGAGTTTGGGATGAGTAGTTTGCTATTACAGACTTTTCTGAGCTAAGGTTTAATAGTATTTCGTTGGTGAATGATGTCTGAAACCAATGGTTTGGGATATGTAAATTACTATTTCTGTCTTTTCTGAGTGTGATTTCTTAGACTTTCATAGGTGTGTTTTGTCTGAAACCTATGATTTGGGATGGGTGGATTGCTACTTTTGACTTTTCTGAGCTGAATTTCTTAGCCTTTCATAGGTGTTTGTTGTCTGAAACCTATATTTTGGGATGACTAGTTTGCTATTTTTGACTTTTCTGAGCTAGGTTTCTTAGCCGTTCATAGGTGAGTGTTGTCTGAAACCTATGATTTGGGATATGTAAATTACTATTTCGGGCTTTCCTAAGCTAGATTTCTTAGTCTTTCGTTGGTGTGTGTTGTCTGAAACCTATGATTTGTGATGGATGGATTGCTACTTTTGACTTTTCTGAGCTGGATTTCTTAGCCTTTCATAGGTGTTTGTTGTCCGAAACCTATAGTTTGGGATGACTAGTTTGCTATTTTTGACTTTTCTGAGCTAGATTTCTTAGCCTTTCATAAGTGTGTCCTTTCAGAAAATTATGATTTGGGATATGTAAATTACTATTTCGGGCTTTTCTGAGTTGGATTTCTTAGTGTTTCATAGGTATGTGTTGTCTGAAACCTATGATTTGGGATGTGTGGGTTGCTATTTTTTTACTTTTCCGAGCTGGATTTCTTAGCCGTTCATAGGTGAGTGCTGTCTGAAACTTATGATTTGGGATGGGTAATTTGCTATTTCCGGCTTTTATTAGCTAGGTTTCATAGCCTTTCATAGGTGTATGTTGTCTGAAACCTATGATTTGGGATGGGTGGATTGCTACTTTGAACTTTTCAGAGCTAGGATTCTTAGTCCATCATAGGTGTTTGTTGTCTGAAACCAATAGTTTGGGATGACTAGTTTGCTATTTTTGACTTTTCTGAGCTAGGTTTCTTAGCCGTTCATAGGTGAGTGTTGTCTGAAACTTATGATTTGGGATATGTAAATTACGTTTTCGGGCTTTTCTGAGTTGGACACTTCTAAATTTTTCCACACACGAAAACTTACACACACACACGTCAAAACTTACACACACAAAAGCTTAGACACACAAAAACTTACACACACACACACACAAAAACTTCCACCCACACGCAAAAACTTACACCCACACGCAAAAACTTACATGCACACAAAAACTTACATGCACACAAAATATTAAACAATAAATAACTATTTCAAACCCGATATCAAACTTACACACACACACAAAAACTTAAAAAAACCCACTAAATATTTCGCACACATACACACAACCACAAACAGAAACAAAATAAAAAAAAATAAGACCGCGGAAAAAAAAAAGAAGATACAAACAAAAAAGAACAAACAAACAAACACACACGCACAAAATCATACACGCACACATAAAAACTAACACACACAAAATAAAAATTACACAAACACCTTAAAACTTACACACACACACACACAAAAACTTACACACACACACATGAAAACTTACACACACACACACACACGAAAACTAACACACACACGCCAAAACTAAAAAACACAAAAACTTACACACACACACACACACACAAAAACTTACACATGTACACGAAAACTTACAAGCACACAAAAACTTACATGCACACAAAAACTTACACACACACACACACACACACACACAAAACACACACACACACTCACACACTGACAAACGAAAAATTACACACAAACTCAAAAACATACACACACCAAAAAACATATACATACACACACACACACACACACAATAACTAACACATTAACACTAAAACTAACAAGCACACAAACACTAACAAGAACACAAAAACTTACACAAAAAAAAACACAAACACACAAAACTTACACACACACACGAAAACTTACACACACACGCCAAAACTTACACACACAAAACTAACACACACACACAAACACACACAAAAAAAAAAAACTTACACATGAACACAAAAAAAAACTCACAAACACACGCACAAAAACTTACAAACACACAAACACACACACACACAAAACTTACACACACACACACACGAAAACTCACACACACACACAAAAAATAACACACACACAAACTTACACACACACACACACACACACACACAAACATACACACACACACAAAAAAAATTACACACACAAAAAAACACACAAGAAAACAAAAACACACACACACACAAAAACTTACACCCACACACAAAAGCTTAGACACACAAAAACTTACACACACACACACACAAAAACTCACACCCACATGCAAAAACTAAAATTCACACACAAACAAACATGCACAAACAAACATAAACACAAACACACAAACAAACACACACACACAAAAACTTACACACACACAAAAACTTACACACACACAAAAACTTACACACACAAACAAACACACCCACACTAAAATAATCCCACACACAAAAAATAACACATTCAAATTAAAAATTTAATGCACACAAACACTTACACAAACATACAAAAACCAAATAAATCATAAACAAACAAACTAAATATATTTATCAAGAACTCGAACAGAAACACACACAAATACACACACACACACAAAAACTTACACACACACTCAAAAACTAACATCCACACAAAAACTTACATGCACACAAAAACTTAAACACACAAAAACTTACACACACTCACACAAACTAACACACACACACAAAAACTTACACACACACACACGAAAACTTACTCACACACACTAAAGCTTACACACACACATTCCAAAACTGACACACACACAAAAACTTACACACACTTACCATATCACAGTTACATTGTCTTAATTTTTCAAATTTCATTTTGAATTTCTGTCGTGAAATGCAAGAGTTGGAATATTTCAGTAGTGACTTGTTGTGCTTTACCTTCTCACAGTTACATTCTCTTGATTTTTCGAAGTTCATTTTGAATTTCTGTCATGAAATGCAAGAGTTGGAAAATTGGGGTCTTAGTCCACCAGCCCGAATGGTGGAAATCCACTAGCTCAGTATTAGGGTCCCAGTCCACCAGCCTGAACGGTGGAAATTCACTAGCTCAGAATTGGGGTCTTAGTCCACCAGCCTGAATGGTGGAAATCCACTGTTTAAGTTAGGTTAGGTTAACTTATCATGAGCGCTCATGATAAGTTAACCTAACCTTTTCCGGCGAGTATGGTTAGGTTAGGCTAGATTAAGTTAGTTTAGGTTAAGTTAGGTTAGGCTAGCACATGTACGCTTCACTTAGGTTAGCTTAGGTTAGGTGAGAGATAGGCAAAAAGTTAGGTGTATGATTAGGTTAGGTTAGGTTAGATTAGATTAGGTTAGGTTAAGTTAGGTTAGGCTAGGTTAGCCTACGTACGCGCGCGTACGTAGGCTAACCTTGCCTAACCTAACCTGGTGTGGTTAGGTTAACCACCTGGTGGTGGGTGTAAGTTTTTGTGTGTCTAAGCTTTTGTGTGTGTAAGTTTTGACGTGTGTGTGTATAAGTTTTCGTGTGTGGAAAAATTTAGAAGTGTCCAACTCAGAAAAGCCCGAAAACGTAATTTACATATCCCAAATCATAAGTTTCAGACAACACTCACCTATGAACGGCTAAGAAACCTAGCTCAGAAAAGTCAAAAATAGCAAACTAGTCATCCCAAACTATTGGTTTCAGACAACAAACACCTATGATGGACTAAGAATCCTAGCTCTGAAAAGTTCAAAGTAGCAATCCACCCATCCCAAATCATAGGTTTCAGACAACATACACCTATGAAAGGCTATGAAACCTAGCTAATAAAAGCCGGAAATAGCAAATTAACCATCCCAAATCATAAGTTTCAGACAGCACTCACCTATGAACGGCTAAGAAATACAGCTCGGAAAAGCAAAAAAATAGCAACCCAGACATCCCAAATCATAGGTTTCAGACAACACATGCCTATGAAAGACTAAGAAATCTAACTCAGAAAAGCCCGAAATAGTAATTTACATATCCCAAATCATAATTTTCAGAAAGCACACACCAATGAACGGCTAAGAAATTTAGCTCATAAAAGTCAAAAATAGCAAACTACTCATCCCAAACTAGAGGTTTCAGACAACAAACACCTATGAAAGGCTAAGAAATCCAGCTCAGAAGAGTCAAAAGTAGCAATCCATCCATCACAAATCATAGGTTTCAGACAAAACACACCAACGAAAGACTAGGAAATCTAGCTTAGGAAAGCCCGAAATAGTAATTTACATATCCCAAATCATAGGTTTCAGACAACACTCACCTATGAACGGCTAAGAAACCTAGCTCAGAAAAGTCAAAAATAGCAAACTAGTCATCCCAAAGAATAGGTTTCAGACAACAAACACCTATGAAAGGCTAAGAAATTCAGCTCAGAAAAGTCAAAAGTATCAATCCACCCATCACAAATCATAGGTTTCAGACAACACACACCTATGAAAGACTAAGAAATCCCCCTAAGAAAAGCCCGAAATAGTAATTTACATATCCCAAATCATAAGTTTCAGACATCATTCACCTATGAAAGACTAAGAAACCTTAGCTCAAAAAAGCCTGAAATAGCCAACTACTCATCCCAAACTCGAAGTTTCAGACAACAAACACCTATGACTGACTAAGAATCATAGCTCTGAAAAGTTCAAATAGCAAACTATACATCCCAAATCATAAGTTTCAGACAACACACACCTATTAAATGCTAAGAAATCTAGCTCAGACAAGACAAAAATACCAAACCACTCATCCCTATCACATTTTTCAGTCAACACACACCTATGAAAGATTAATAAATTCAGCTCAGAAAATTCAAAATAGAAAACTAGAGATCCCAAATCATGGGTTTCAGTCAACACACACCAACAAATGAGTAAGAAACCTAGCTCAGAAAAGTCACAAATAGCAAACTACTCATCCTAAGATACTGGTTTCAGATAACATTCACCTACGAAATACTAGAAAACCTTAGCTCAGAAAAGCCTGAAATAGCAAACTACACATCCCAAATCATAATTTTCTGACAACACATACCTATGAAAGGCTAAGAAACCTAGCTCAGAAAAGTCGAAAATAGCAAACTACACATCCCAAATCATAGGTTTCAGACATGACACACCTATGAAAGACTATGAAATCCAACTCAGAAAAGCCCGAAATAGTAATTTACATATCCCATATCATAAGTTTCACACAGCATTCACCTACGAAATACTATATCCCAAATCATAAGTTTCAGACAGCATTCACCTACGAAATACTAAGAAACCTTAGCTCAGAAAAGTCTGAAATAGCCAACTACTCATCCCAAACTCGAAGTTTCAGACAACAAACACCTATGAGTGACTAAGAATCCTAGCTCTGAAAAGTCCAAAAAGCTGACTATACCTCCCAAATCATAATTTTCTGAAAGGACACACCTATGAAAGGCTAAGAAATCTAGCTCATAAAAGTCAAAAATAGCAAATTAACCATCCCAAATCATAGGTTTCAGTCAACATACACCTATGAATGGCTATGAAATCCTGCTCAAAAAAGTAAAAAAATAGCAACCCACACACCCCCACATCATAGGTTTCAGACATCACACACCTACGAATGACTAAGAAATCCGGTTATGAAAAGTCAGAAATAGCAAATTACATATCCCAAATCATAGGTTTCAGACAACACTCACCTATGAACGGCTAAGAAACCTAGCTCAGAAAAGTCAAAAATAGCAAACTAGTCATCTCAAACTATAGGTTTCAGACAACAAACACCTATGAAAGGCTAAGAAAACCAGCTCAGAAAAGTCAAAAGTAGCAATCCACCCATCCCAAAGCATAGGTTTCAGACAACACACATCAAGGAAAGACTAAGAAATCCAGCTCAGAAAAGTCAAAAATAGCAAACTACATATCCCGAATCATAGGTTTCAGTCAACACACACCAACGAAAGGCTAAGAAACCTAGCTCAGAAAAGTCAAAAATAGCAAACTGCTCATCCCAAACTATTGGTTTCAGACAACATTCACCTACGAAATACTAGAAAACCTTAGCTCAGAAAAGCCTGAAATAGCAAACTACACATCCCAAATCATAAAGTTCTAACAACACATACCTATGAAAGGCTAAGAAAACTAGCTCAGAAAAGTCGAAAATAGCAAACTACACATCCCAAATCATAGGTTTCAGACACTACACACCTATGAAAGACTAAGAAATCCAACTCAGAAAAGCCCGAAATAGTAATTTACATATCCCAAATCATAAGTTTCAGACAGCATTCACCTACGAAATACTAAGAAACCTTAGCTCAGAAAAGTCTGAAATAGCCAACTACTCATCCCAAACTCGAAGTTTCAGACAACAAACACCTATGAGTGACTAAGAATCCTAGCTCTGAAAAGTCCAAAAAGCAAACTACACCTCCCAAATCATAATTTTCTGAAAGGACACACATATGATAGGCTAAGAAATCTAGCTCAGAAAAGTCAAAAATAGCAAATTAACCATCCCAAATCATAGGTTTCAGTCAACACACACCTACGAATGGCTAAGAAATCCAGCTCAGAAAAGTCAAAAAAATAGCAACCCACACATACCAAATCAAAAGTTTCAGACACCACACACCTACGAAAGACTAAGAAATCCGGTTATGAAAAGTCGGAAATAGCAAATTACATATCCCAAATCATAGGTTTCAGACAACACTCATCTATGAACGGCTAAGAAACCTAGCTGAAAAAAGTCAAAAATAGCAAACTGGTCATCCCAAAATATAGGTTTCAGACAACAAACACCTATGAAAGTCTAAGAAATCCAGTTCATAAAAGTCAAAATTAGCAATCCACCCATCCCAAACCATAGGTTTTAGACAACACACACCTATAAAAGACTAAGAAATCCAGCTCAGAAAAGTCAAAAATAGCAAACTACATATCCCAAATCATCGGTTTCAGTCAACACACACCAACGAAAGACTAAGAAACCTAGCTCAGAAAAAGTCAAAAATAGCAAACTACATATCCCAAACTATCGGTTTCAGACAACATTCACCTACGAAATACTAGAAAACCTTAGCTCAGAAAAGCCTGAAATAGCAAACTATACATCCCAAATCATAATTTTCTGACAACGCATACCTATGAAAGGCTAAGAAATCCATCTCAGAAAAGTCGAAAATAGCAAAATACACAGCCCAAATCATATGTTTCAGACAACACACACCTATGAAGGACTAAGACATCAAAAACAGAAAAGTCAAAAATAGCAAACTAAAGATCACACATCATAATTTTCAGTCAACAAAAACCAACGAAAGGATAAGAAACCTAGCTCATAAAAGCCTGAAATGTCAAACTAATCATCCCAAACTATTGGTTTCAGACGACATTCACCTAGGAAATACTAGGAAACCTTAGCTCAGAAAGGCCTGAAGTAGCACACTATCCATTCCCAAAGTCGCGGTTTCAGACACCCACTCTCAACTCCAGAGGAAGGGTCCGGGATAGTCATTTAGGGTCGCTTTGTCTGTGGAAGATGAGGCTTTCGTGAGGTGCGCGGGTGGACCTTTGGAGAGCGGTGGAGGATCGGTGTAGTTCTGATTCAGGCGGGGGCGGAATCCCAGTTTAACCAGGCAACTTTTTAGGTTCCTTTTTTTTGCGGTGCATCCCTGCGGCGCATCCTGCGGCGCGGTTCTGTGCTGCAGCCCTGTTGTACCTCCCCGGTGGTACGGTATAGCATAATAGTACAGCCAGCTAGTGCAAACTGTGTTAAGGGACTGCCCCACGTTGCCGCCCGACAGCGCGTCTCTGGTCCGGGGGACATGTGGGGGCCGGGGGAGGGCCGGTGGGGCACCGGGAGGACGTTTGGGGCACATGGAGGGCCTTTGGGGGTCCGGGGGGCAGTTGGGGGCCTGGGGGACATTTGGGGACCGGGGGAGGACCTTTGGGACCCCGTTGGTCCTTTGGGAGTTCGATGGGCCTTTGGGGGGCCCGGGGATGGCCTTTGGGGGTCTGGGTGGGCCTTTGGGGGCGCCGGTGGCCCTTTGGGAGCTTGGGGGGTCTTTGAGGACCGGGGGCTTCCTTCGGGGTTGGGGTAGGAGGATTGGAACCCTTTGGGGTTGGGTTAGAGGACCTCACAACATTGTTCAAATGAAACTTGTGTATTATAACGACCACAGAGTTTCACCATTAAATTCTCTTCTAAAATCTCTTCAAAAATCATCTTTTAAAATGTCTCTAACTGTTTCGACGAAATAATTCAATAACCTGTCTAAAACAGTTTCGCCCAAATAATCCCTAAACGTAATTAAGAGTGTTCCTTTTGTTTTTGGAATCTCTGCGCTAATGAATTTCAAATTAATAAGAAACCTGATTACCGAGCTAAAACAATTCATCGCTAAGATGTCTCTTGGAGAATTGTTTCCATGGCCTTTGGCTATTAATATCCTTTGGAGTTCGACCAAAAGAGTTGTTTCCGAGGCAAAGACATTATTGACTTGGATCTATTCCTGGAGAATCATTTCTATGCGAAAATTTTTAAAGTCTGACAGATGATGTCATTGGTTGATTGATCTGTCAAGAAAGGGGGATTAATTTGTTGTTTCTAAGGGGAATTATTGATTCACGATAGGTGAATTGAGGTCGACAGCACAGGTGTTCCAAGGTCGATGTTGTTGTTGTTGTAATTGCAGGCTCTCAGCGAAAGTCAAGGTCGTTGTTGTTGTTGTTGACACACTTTGATTACGCAATCAAGTTCTCGGAAATTCACTTCCCCCTCAGGTTCTAGATCATTAACATTGTTCCCGTTAGAATTCAATGCGCATGTGCAACCTTCGTTCCGGAGTTATTACACATAGAAACATCAAATAAATCGACCTTGGAAAAAGAGGTCATTGACCGATTACGCAATCATTCTCCCTAGGGAGGCTATGCCCTTATTTGGGGTGCAAAAAAGTTATAGGTGGCAGCAGAGGTGAGGGACAGGACCTTTAGGGTCACTTCTACTCATATTAACAGTATATTTAAAACGAGTTAGAGTATTAGCTTGAAACTTTCTGGGCATTTTGAGGGTTTATGTTGAACTAGCAAGAACGCACTATGTGCATATTACTACCGCAAGTAGTTGTCAATAAGACCTGTCAGCAAAATCTCAAGAATGACTGAGGGTATTAAGTTGGAACTATCAGGGCTACTACTGTTAACACTTGTAGTTTTACTATTGCAAAAAATCAAAAGCGTGTAACTACATTCAAGTTGTCAAAATAGTATAGATACGATATCTTAGGAACAGAATAGGGTATTAATTTTTATTTTTCAGTGAAGTTGAAGTTTAAAACTAGATCAAAATCTAGGATTTAGGCTCAGATGTTCAAAAGGGCACATGTTGTCAACAAATTATCAAAAGATTATTACCAACGTATAGATACTAAGCTAAGATCTAGATTCTAATAGATGAAATCCTAAGAAATAATTTTTTTCTAACCAATTTAAAAGATTATATCAATTGAAAACGAACAAAAATAAATTAAAATACTTTTCCTACTA
The DNA here is from genome assembly GCF_049724085.1 of Artemia sp. Qi Xiang Cuo. Lineage (NCBI taxonomy): Eukaryota > Metazoa > Arthropoda > Branchiopoda > Anostraca > Artemiidae > Artemia > Artemia sp. Qi Xiang Cuo. The sequence goes on along the minus strand of NC_142799.1, from coordinate 73,573,338 downwards.
AAGATGCTTTTCAAAGAAAAGTAAAGGTTTATCACCATAAATCGCCATCAGTTAAGAAATTGAAACCCAAAACGAACAGAAATTACAATAAATGACTAAATTAAAATAAAAACGAGCAAATCCCAAGAAGAGTAGGGCTGACACTCCCTGTGTGTTCTAAAGACCAAAACAGGATTTGTACTTTACTGATAACAAAACTGTTTTCAAGGTTTTCTCTTTCTTTAACTTTAATGAATCCAAAATTATTAAGACTCTCAGGAATGAACATCAGTAGGCTATGTATATAAAATATATACAGCAGTCTTGTTTATGTTGAAATACAGTAATCGTGTTTCTTTCAGTAATCCTGGTTATGATGGTGATTTTGTCCTTTTTTTCGATGTTATGAGAAACACAAACACTTAGCTCCAAAAAAGATTGTTTCCAGCAAATTGCAAATTATGTTCTGGTTTTTTGAAGTCACAGTGGAGCGTGAATCCTACTCCTCTTAATCTATAATCATTCTGAGTTTGTCTCATTTATTTATATTAATTTCTGTTCGGTTTGGGTTAATTTATTTATTTTTGGTAGTTCTGCGCTTGAAAAACTATTTCCCTTCATTTCTGGGTTAATGTTGCCCTTTACTTTTCTTTGAAAAACTTCTTTTGTCGAAACTTTTTTTTTAACTAATAATCTAAATGATACAGAAATTTTCACTATGTCTCATAGCAGAGGATATAAATGCAGGAGAGCTTCGCCACTGCCAGCCAGTGGCGTCAACTCACAAAAATGTAGAGGGAAAAAAAATATCTTTCACAAATCTGAAGGGGAAGTTTTGTCATCCTTTTCTATTTTCCCAATGAAAATACCAAAAAAAGGGCATTTTTCGATGAGAATACCAAAGAATTTATTTTTCAAAATCTAAGCGGGGAAAATATCTATGGCAGGGCAAACCCCACCCTCCAACCTACCCCCTGCACAAACCCCATCCCCTAAATATTGTCAATATCATATATCGATTCTTATTTTACAAAGTGTAAATAAAGCAAGCACTGAATACTTTTATAAATGTTTTAAATACTAACCCCTTTTTAATCTCCCCTTTTTAACCCTTTAATGTTCCATTTGTAGATACTAGACAATGAAAACAGAAACGCAACAAGAGCAGGATTTGCTCTCATGAACACCTCAGGAGTCTCTGTGGCAGCTAGTCTTGCCTCGTTCAAAAGAATAGCGGATTCATGATGGTTATATTTCTGGTCAGAATAAGGATTTTCTGCCTTAAAAGTGATCATTATTGGCAAATTGTTTGTTACTCTTGGTTAGATAAGGTAAGTAACAATATGTCGCAGTCGTAACTAGTCGCTATTGAAGTCGCAACAGTGGTAGTAGTAGTAGTACTTGCAGCAGTAGTATTAGTAGTAGTAGTAGTAGTAGTAGTAGTGGTGGCCCTAGCAGTTTCAAGTTAATACCCATAGCTGTTCCTAAGACATTGCAGATACTACATTTGATATTCTAAATGGACACGGTGTCTTTTCAGCCTTTCCCTTAACATTTCCTGAAGTTTCAGTTTAGTACCCTTAGTTTTTTCGGACATACTTAGAATAAAACACTTCCGTAAACAATGGGCAAATTAAATAATTACAACCCCTGTCATAGGGGCTCCAGTGGGCTTGGCATCCCCGGAGGCATAGTTATTAGACCTTCTGACTATTTTGAACAAGATGTGTATTTCAAATGTTGATCAGATGGTTTTGGGAGGATGACAGCTAAAAATGTATAAGAGGGACTGATTGCCTCCGACAACTTTTCCACGTCCCCTTCAACATGCCCTGAAAATTTCAACTTAATTCTCTCGGCCGTTCTTAAGATACGGTAGATGCGCCTTTTTGATAAACTGGATGCACATAGTGTCGTTTGATTTAGTTTAACACACCCGTCAACATTCAATGAATTTTTACCTTAGTACCATTGGCCTTCCCAGATACACCCATAGTCAAACATTTTCTCTTTTTCCAATGATAAATCCTTACCGCAAACAAAGGGCAAACTGCAAAGTTGATTTTGCAATGTAAAAGGGTAAGACTTCTAAAAAGGGCGAGAGAGGATTTGATTGCCCTTCGATCACTCTTCAACACCCCTCTAAACATACCCTGAAAGTTTCAACTTAGTACCCTCCGCCGTATCGTAGATATTGCCTTCTTTTGACAGAATCAAACAAGTTTTCTTTTCTTAGCAAAAAACAAAAACAAAAAAACTTAAATACAAATAATAGACGACTTCCATAACTCAAAGCCCTTGCTTCCTGGGCTGTGGGGGACTATGTCAACCTCAGAGTTATAGTTATTTGACCTTTAGAATATCAACAAAATGGCTATCTCAATATTTTTGATCGGATGTCTTTGGAGGGGGGAGGAAGCGAAATAGGGACTGGTTGCCCTCCAATAACTTTTGACTCTTAAAAAGCGGCACTAGAACTTTCAATTTCTAATCGAATGAGTTCCAAAGTTTTACAACCACCCCTCCCATGTGGGGTGGCTCAGGGATATATTAAATAATAATAAAAATAAGAATAGAATCAAGCCTTATGGTCCTTTACTATAGGCAGTGCCAGAGCGTTGCTTCTGACTTTCTAAAATGTTGAGACAAATATTGAACTAAAGCAAAAGACACCATATGCATCCAGATTGTATCTGCTATATCTCAGAACAGCTAAGATCATTAAGCTAAAACTTTCATGATAAGTCAAGAGCTATCAAACAGTTCGTGGTAACAAACTGTAGGTAAGAAGCGACACGGCCCATTAGTAAGCGAAAGTCTACAAAACGGATAACATCTTGATAAAATTATAAGCAATAAATAGATTAAATTATGGTGCAATATTAGGACCAAATTTTTATAATGATTGATACATCAAAAGAATTGTTTTTTTTTCATGCTGATTCCAAATATATAAAATTAACTAAGTTTAATTGTGCTCATCAAAAGCTAAGATTGCTCATCAAAGCTAATGTGCCGTGTCGGCTCATCAAAGCTAATGTGCTCATCAAATGTGCTCATCAAAAATGTGCTCATCAAAGCTAATGTGCTCATCAAAAGCTACAAGCCTGATAAAATTTGCGTGGGTTTAGAAGGAGGAACGAAAACATCCACAAAAATCAAAATTTAAGTGATATTAATGAAAATCACACCTTCAGATTCAGCATATCAGAGAACCCTATTGTAGAGGTTTCATGCTCCTATTTATGATTAATTAAAAAGACTTTTTCCACAAAATAAGTTTTTTAAAGAAAAGTAAAGAACTCCATTAAACCAAAAATGAGCAAAAATAAAATCAAATAATCTACCAAGCGTGAAACTACCACAAATGAGCATCGATATATAATGAAACTCAAAACGAACAGAAATTACAATAAATAACCGAGGCAAGCTCGAAACGAGCAGAAATTACCATGAGTAGGCATTAAAACCCTTATGCCTTCCCAAGGCCAGAATATAATTTGCACTTTGCACATTTATTTATCAATGCTGATTTGTGGTAGTTTCACGCTTAGTAGATTATTTTACTTTATTTTTGCTCATTTTTGGTTTAATGGGCTTCTTTACTTTTCTTTGAAAAACTTATTTTGTGGAAATTACACTTTTTGAATTAATTTCTGTTCGTTTTATATTGACACAGTCTTTTCAGGGAAAAAGAAAATAATACTTTAAATCTTGTCGTTCTTTAAAGACTTTATAGTTTGGCCTGATATTTGTATGATGGAAAAAAAAATGTCAGCCATTCTTAACAACTTACACCCTTTTAAAAATCTGGAAATAAATAGTAGTGTTTAATTTAATTCATACCTCCTCTAGTTGACCTGAAATAGAAAACTTTATACCATTCGCAGAAAAACCTGTTTACTTTCTTTGATAGCTTGGATACACTTACGCTATTTTGATTTGGTTAAATTTTAAGAGCAGAAGTAGCCCGGAAAGTTAGAACATAATACCCTCAGTTGTTCTTGGAATACTGCTGAAATGCCTTATTGGGAATTAGCATTTACACAGCGCATTTTGTTTTAATCTTAAGGCGACATTTAGTTTTTAAACATAATGGGCAAATGAGAAGGTGGGCGTTGGAGGCTGTTCTTCGTCTGATCTGATCTGTTCTCGGTCTGATCTGATGTGCTATCAGCCTTACCTGATCTATTCTCGGTCTGACGTCATCTGTTGTTTGTCTGATCCGATCTTTTCCTGGTCTTATCTGATCTGTTCTCGGCCTGATCTGATGGGAAGGGGACTAGTTGTCCTCCAATAACTTTCGACTATTCAAAAGGGCGTTAGCCCTTTCTATTTTCAATTTTAATGAGCCTTTTTCGAGTTTCCTGCGATAATTCCTTCGATACGAAGTGCTCTGGTCTAAGCAAAAGCAAAAAATAATAATACATTGTACCCACATCGATCATTACTTTAAAAATGTCAAGCCTTCCAATCACTTTCGACTGTTAAAAAGGGTACTAGCCCGTTCAATTTCCAATTAAATGCGCCCTTTTTAGTTTCTACGACAACGCTTTCTATAAACACCTTATATGCCCCCAGGGCATAAATTACAGCCTTTGCCCAGAGGGCTGTGAGAGGGTTGTCATCCTCAAAGACCTAATTTCCAGAACTTTCAACTACGTTAAACAAAATGTCTATCTCAAAATTTTGATTGGATGTGTTTGGGAAAATGGTTTCAAGCTCAAGTTCAAGTTCTTAATTAATCAATAAAAAATGTTTTGACAAAACTATCAAATTATTGACCCACAGTGAGAATAACTCGTAACTCGTGGTGGGCGTGAGAGGGGCGTTAGTTGCTCTCCAATCATTTTCAACTATTATAAAAGGCACTAGCCCTTTCAATTTCCAATCGAACGAGCCCTTTTGAAGTTTTTACGACAAAGCCTTCAATAAAAACCTAATGTGCCCCATGGTATAACTTACAATTCTTGCCCTGAGGGCTGGAAGGAGGGTTGTCATCCTCAAAGACCTAATTTCCAGAACTTTTAACTACGTTGAAGAAAATTGCTATCTCAAAATTTTGATTGGATGTGCTTGGGGAAATGGTGGGTGTGAGAGGGGGGTAAGAATTTCTAATCTCAAGAGCCCTTTTTCAAGTTTCTACGACAAAGATTTCAATAAAAACCTTATATGCCCCCAGAGCATAACTTACAACCCTTACCCAGAGGGCTGTGGGGGAATGTCATCCTCAAAGGTATAATTTCAGGACCTTTCAACTACTTTGTGCGAAATGGCTATCTCAAAATTTTGATTGGAAGTGTTTGGATAAATGGTGGGCGTGGAAGGGGTGTTAGTCGCCTTCCGATCACATGGAGGGAGTGTCATCCTCAAAGGTATAATTTCTGGACCTTTCAACTACTTTGTGCAAAATGGCTATCTCAAAATTTTGATTGGAAGTATTTGGATAAATGGTGGGCGTGGAAGGGGTGTTAGTTGCCTTCCAATTACTTTTGACTATTAAAAAGGGCACTAGCCACTTCAATTTCCAATCAAATGAGCCCTTTTTGAAGTTTCTACAACAAGGCTTTCTATAAAAACCTTATATGCCCGAGGGCATAACTTACACCCCTTGCCTTGAGGGCTGTGGGGGGGGGTGTCATCTTCACAGACCTAATCGCGCTGCCTATGAAACTGTGGATTTATTTTATTTTATTTTTTTTGCCGGAAGAGAGATCACGGAGTGCGTATTTATTTATTCTAGTTTTTTAATTTTTTTTTCCAAGGGCTGATCATATGGAACCAATGGTCCTAGAAGATCGGAAGAGGGCTCGTTTGAACGGAAATAAAAAAATCTAGTGCCCTTTTCAAGTGAACAAAAAGATTAAAGGGCAACTAGCATCCCTCTCACGCCGTTTTTCCCCAGAGAGATCCTATAAAAATTTTTGAATAGTCATTTGATTCAGCATAGTCGAAAGCTTCAATAACTATTCCCTTGGGGATAACAAGACCATAATCCCAGGTAAAAAAGCTATATGTTCGTTTGCCCATTGCTTACGCATAGTATTTATTGGAAAAAATACGGAAATATTTGGGAGACGAATTTTCTGTTGGGGGTGTCTTCCACAGGGATATTTTTAAGTGGCAAGAACAGTTTCAAGGGGGAATTGCCCAGAAAAAATCTGACGCGGGGAGGAGGGAAGGGGATTTCCTGCCATGATTTGAAAAATGGTCAAAAATCAAATTAAAAAAAAACGGATCAACATTAAAACCCAAAACAAACAGAAATAATTCCGTATATAAGGGCGGTTCCGCCTTCGTCAACCCTCTCTCTTTAAGATAAGGCTCGACTTTTCGTCACAATTCTCAAAGAAAGACTGCTCAAGCACAATGGTGGTATTTTATTAAGCAGTATCTTTAAAAATTTTTAAGACTTTAGTGTAAAGAGCGATGGTTGATGAAGGAACAACCCTCCTCATATACAGAATAATTTCTTTTCGGTTTTAAGTTTTAGTGTTCCACCTTGGTTTCATTTTCAAAACTGTTTCGTTTTTGATGTTAAACTAAATCAAAAGACACAATGTATATCTAGGTTGTCAAAAGGGCGTATGTGCATTATCTCACAAACGGCTAAACGTTGAAACTCAGGAGGAGTGTTGAAGGGATACCAAGCTAAATCAAAAGACATTACGGGCATCTACATTGTCAAAATGGTATGTGTACAATATCTCAGGAGCTGTCGAGGGTATTCAGATGAAGTTTCGAGGAATTTTGAAGGGGTAACTGAACTGAAACAAAAGACACCGCGTGCATCCAGATTGTCAAAATGTATTTGTAATATCTGATTTCTGTAATATTGAGTAATATCTGTAATATTGAGGGGAAGTCAAAAGGTAATATATGCAGCTAGGCTATTAAAACGGGATATCTGCAATGTCTCAGGGACGCTTAAGGGCATTAAGTTGAAAATTTCATAGAATATTGAGGGGAATGTTGAAATATATCCAGCTACATTATGTGCATCCAGGATGTCAAAATGATCTGCCTGCAATTTTCTGGAACTGCTAAGGGTATTAACTTGAAACTTTCAGGAAATGTTGAGGGGATGTTGAACTAAGTCTAAAGACACTCTGTGCACGCAGTTTGTCAAAATGGTTATAATATAAAAAATATTCCTGATATTAACCTGTGATAAAACTTTGGCAATAAAAAATATTAACAAAAACTAGGCTACATAAAAACAAATTATTGAAAATAGATTTAAAAAAAGTAAAGAGCAATGCGAAAACTCAAGATAAGAAGAAATAAAGTACTATAATAAATCAAGCTTAAAACTACCATAAATTACAATTAATGAACAAATCTGACCTAAAACGGACGGAAATTGAAATAAACAATCGCATTAAACATAAAGATAACAAGTACTAAGATAGACAAATAAATAAATCCATAAACGATTAAAAATTAAAATAAATAATCAAGTTAATCTTAAAACTGACAGAAATTATTACAAACCGGACTAGGGCTACTGTCCCATTCGAAAGCTTAAAAAGGCTATTGCGTCATATGTGCTTTACTGAAAGCCAAAAACATTTTTTCCTTTATAATTAAAACACTGAGAGATAAAAAAATTTTGCCAAATAAAATGTTGAATCTTGAACTGCTGAGATTTCCAGGTATTGATATCATTATATATCAAATATTAAGTTTATTTTCATTAGTTCTTTCCAGTAATCTTGATTATTAAGTTTATTTTATTGAATTTTTTATTATTATTCGCTGTCCTAAAAAAATTACACAAGGCTGTTCAAAATACGTATAATTATCAATAAAACGCAACTGTTACAATTGTCTTAAGGTTTAAAAGGGCTGGGGACAGTGGCCCTAATCCTGTTTGTCCGTTTTAAGTTTGACTTAATTGTTCATTTAGTTTTTTCTCGTATTTAGATTTATATATTCATCGTTACCTAAATTACGACGAAAACCACACTGCCTTTACGTCATAAGAACAGCAACGAATATTTCTCATTTATATCCAAGGGCCGTTCTCAGCAAAGCACAAATATAAATAAAATAAGGCTTGCAATAAAATACAATCCCTAAACTAAAATTAAAACAGTCCCAGAATCACTACTTTAAGGAGTTTCAACCAGGAGTGAAGAGAAACCAACCTGAAACAAGGGATTTCATTTAGGTGAAAACGAATCAAGGTTTTTAATGCGATTCTTCCTTTTTAAGCACCTAACCTAAAAGTTTTAAATTTGTTTGTAATAAAGTTTGTTAAATCATTTTTGATTAGATTTGTGTATAAGGTATTGAGTGAGTCCCCCCCCACCCCAATTCCTATTTAAAGAAATCTTATTATTTAGCTTAAGCTTAATTTCAATTGCCTCAAGAACAACTTGTTTCATACTCAAATCATTGCTAATGAGGGAGGTGCTTTCGAAAAGTATTACAGCGCTGATGTTTTAAACAATACTGCTACGTAAAGTACTCCAAACTCCCCTCCGTTAATCTGCATTTACTCGACTTTTGGAATTTACCTCGATTCGGTGAATGGATCTAATACAGTTTTTTCCATCCAATAACTTAATTCACTGTGGAAACGTAATAATAACCATCTCACCTAGATTTTTACCAAAAACGGAAAGTCTCAAACTAACCTAAGGCAGACAACCCTGCTCTTAATTTATCTCATTCCTTTAAAACATTTCAGAGTTACTGGATTCTGCGAGAGAATAATCTCATGAGCTACTGAAAGGATATCGATTTATTGATGAATCTGCGCGAGGACATCGTGTGAGAAAAACAGAAGATAAGCACGCTCTCAAAAAACTTAGTATAAACAAATTCCACTCTTGTCTCTTCCTTGGGGATGCAATCCATGGAACGTGTAATAACAAATAGTATCAAACAGTTCGTGGTAACGAACTGTAAGCAAGGAGTGAACCCTGCTTAATAGTAACCAAAACTCTAAAAAACGGAATTTTGATACCAGTAGGTAGATCAAAAGAATCGGATTCTCATGCTGTTTTCAAATATTTAAGTTTCATCAAGTTTAGTCTTCCCCATCAAAAGTTACGAGCCAGAAAATATTTGCCTCATTTTCAAAAAAAGGGGGAACTCCCCCTAAAAGTGAAATAATCTTAATGAAAATCAAACCATTATATTCAGCGTATCATAGAACCCTAATGTAGAGGTTTCAAGTTCCTACCTACAAAAATGTGGAATTTTGCGTTTTTTGCCAGAAGAAAGATCACGGATGCGTGTTTATTTTTTTTTTTTATTTGTTTATTTTTTTTACTTGTATCGATCCAGCGATCATAAAACATCACGAGAGGGTTCATTCGAACGGAAATTAAAAGTTCTAGTGCCCTTTTTAAGTGACAAAAAAAATTTTGTATTTGTTACTTGGAAGTATGCACAAGTTTTCAGGTTGGATTTCTTCTGGTGGGGAGGGGGGTCGGAAAAGGAGGATAGGTGGGAGGATCTTTCCATGGAGGATATTTTCATGGGGGAAGGGACATTTCTATGACGGGGGCCACCGGATTTCCCAGCATTATTTAAAAAAAAACGATCAGAAATTAAATAAGAAAAGTTTTTTTTCAACTGAAAGTAAGTATTAAAATTAAAACTTAAAACGAATAGAAACTATTACGTATATGAGGGGTTCTTCCCCCAGTAAATACCTCGTTCTTTATGCTAAAGTTTTTTTAGTACTTTCTAAAAAGCTATCTATTCTAATTAAACGGCCTTTGTGATTCAGGGTAATTCTTAAAGATTTGCAACAAAATTCGAACTTTAGCGTAAAGAGCGAGGTATTGACTAGGAGGAGAACCGCTCATTTACGTAATAAAAATATACGAATATCGAAGTTCGTTACGTAAGTTATTTCGTAAGGTACGTCAGATCAAAATTTCGAGAAAGCCATTTAATCAAAAAAAAGTAAAATGCAAATTTTATATTAATTATTCATATGCGATGAGCCAAAATCAAAACTGCATAATTTCAAAAACGTTCAAAAATTAAATAAAAGAAACAAGTTTTTAAAACTGAAGGTAAGGAGTGACATTAAAACTTAAAACGAACAGAAATTATTCCGCATATGAAAGGGTCTGTCCCTCCTCAATGCCCTGCTCTTTATGATAAAGTTTTTTATTGTTTTAGCAAATAGAGTTGGGAGAAAGAGTCAAACTTTAGCGTAAAGAGCAAGGCGTTGAGGAGGGAGCAGCCCCTTTTATATACGGAATAATTTCTGTTTGTTTTAAGTTTTAATGTCACTCCTTACTTTCAGTTTTTAAAAAAATGTTTTTTTTATTTGATTTCTGAGCGTTTTTGAATTAATGCAGGTTTGATTTTGGCTTACCGCAAAGGAATAATTAATAGTAGAGATGACCCTAAAGCTCCGATCCCTCACCCCTGCTGCCACCTACAACTTTTTTTGCAGCCCAAATATGGGCATAGAGTCCCTAGGGGAGATGGATTTCTGAGAAATTGATTGCGTAATCAAAGTGTGTCAATGACATGGAACACCTGTGCTGTCAGTCATTAATCAAATTGTTTCCGGGCAAAGTTTAATAGTGTCTGACAGATGACGTCAAGTTAATTAATGTCTTTGATGTATTTCCAAAGAGAATGTTTCCGAGGCAAAGTTTAGATCACACATGACAGATGATGTCATGATTGATTGATTGACATGAAAGGGCAATTAATTTGTTGTTTCTAAAGAGAATTGATTTGACACGAAAGGGGAGTTAATTTGTTGTTTCTAAAGAGAACTGTCTCCAAGCGAATGTTTAGATCTTAGCGATGAATTGTTTCAGCGCGGGAATCAGGTTTCTTAGTAATTTGAAATGTATCAGCGCAGAGATGCCAAACAAAAGGAACACGCTGAAATTACGTTTAGGGATTATTTGGGCGAAACCGTTTCAGTCATTTTATGGAATTATTTTGGCGAAACAGTTAGAGACATTTTAAAAGAGGATTTAAAAGATGATTTTAGAATAGGATTTGAGGGTAAAACTCTGTGGTCGTTATAATACACAAGTTGTATTTTAACAGCGTCTTGAGGTCCCCTACCCCAACCCCAAAGGGTTCCGATCCCCCTACCCCAACCCCAAAGAGTTCCAATCCTCCTACCCCAACCCCGAAGGAAGCCCCCGGTACTCAGAGGCCTCCCAAGCTCCCAAAGGGCCCCCAGACCCCCAAAGGCCCACCCCCGACCCCCAAACGCGCGCCCCGGGCCCCCCAAGGCCCACCGGGCTCCCAAAAGACCACCGGGCTCCCAAAGGACCCCCGCACCCCCAAAGGCCCTCACCCGGTCCCCAAAGGTCCACCGGGCTCCCAAAGGACCAATCGGCCCACAAGTGCCCCCCAGACCAGCTTTTTGTATACATCAACACCAAGAAATACTTTTCAAAAGACATTTCAGAGCAAGTTCCTTTCTTAATGTCCCTTCTAAACCCATTTTCCAACTTGAAGTACCCATCCTTTTCACCCACAACTTTACTTTACAGCTTTTTGGATACCTCAACACCAAGAAATACTTTTCAAAAGACATTTCAGAGCAAGTTCCTTTCTTAATACCTCTTCTAAACCCATTTTACAAGTTGAAGCATCAATCCTTTTCACCCCCCCCAACTTTACTTTACACCTTTTTGGATGCCTCAACACCATGAAATACATTTCAAAAGGCATTTCAGATCATTTTTTTCTTACTGTCCCACCTACCCTCATTTACAGCTTTAAGCATCCATTATTTACACCCCCACCTTTAAATTACATATATTTTTATGCCTCAACACCAAGCAATACTTTTCAAAGGGCATTTCAGAGTTACTTAATTCATTAATGTACCTTCAAGCCACATTTTACAAGTTGAAGAATGCATCCTATTCACCCACAACTTTACATTACAGCTTTTTGGATACCTCAACACCAAGCAATACCTTTAAAATGGTATTTCAGAGCAAGTTCCTTTCTTAATGTCTCTTCTAAACCCATTTTACAAAAAGTACCCATCCTCTTCACCCCCCAACTTTACTTTGCAGCTTTTTGGATACCGAAAAACCAAGAAATTCATTTGAAAAGGCATTTCAGAACAAGTTCCTTTCTTAATGTCCCTTCAAAACCAATTTTACAAGTTGAATCATTCGTACTTTTCACAAACAACTATACTTTACAGCTATTTGGATGCCTCAACACCAAGAAATAATTTTCAAAAGGCATATCAGAGCAAGTTCCTTTCTTAATGTCCCTTCTAAACCCATTTTACAAGTTGAAGTACTTATCTTTTTCACCCAAAACTATACTTTACAGCTTTACAGCTTTACAACTTTACAGCTTTACAACTTTACAGCTTACCTCAACACCAACAAATACTTTTCAAAGGCATTTCAGAGCAACTTTTTTTCTTAATGTCCTTCCTAAACCAATTTTCTAACTTGAAGTACCCATTCTTTTCACCCACAACTCTACTTTACAGCTTTTAGGATACCTCAACACCAAGAAATACATTTCAAAGACCATTTCAGAGCAAGTTACTTTCTTAATGTTCCCTCCTAAACCCATTTTACAAGTTGAAGTACTTATCTGTTTCACCCAAAACTATACTTTACAGCTTTTAGGATACCTCAACACCAAGAAATACTCTTCAAAGACCATTTCAGAGCAAGTTACTTTCTTAATGTCCATCCTAAACCCATTTTACAAGTTTTGGTTACCTCAACACCAAGCAATACTTTTCAAAAGACATTTCAGAGCAAGTTCCTTTCTTAATGTCCCTTCTAAACCCATTTTCCAACTTGAAGTACCCATCCGTTTCACCACCCAACTTTACTTTACAGCTTTTTGGATATCTCAACACCAAGAAATACCTTTTAAAAAGACATTTCAGAGCAATTTCCTTTCTTAATGTCCATTCTAAACCCATTTTATAACTTGAAGTACCCATACTTTTCACCCACAACTTTACTTTACAGCTTTTTGGATACCTCAAAACCAAGAAATACTTTTCAAAATACATTTCAGAGCAAGTTCCTTTCTTAATGTCCCTTCTAAACCCTTTTTTCAACTTTAAATACCCTTCCTTTTCACCCACAACTTTACTTTACAGCTTTTTGGATACCTCAACACCAAGAAATACTTTGCAAAAGACATTTCAGAGCAAGTTCCTTTCTTAATACCTCTTCTAAACCCATTTTACAAGTTGAAGCATCAATCCTTTTCACCCCCCCAACTTTACTTTACACCTTTTTGGATGCCTCAACACCATGAAATACCTTTCAAAAGGCATTTCAGAGAAATTTTTTCTTAATTTCCCTCCTAAACTCATTTTACAAGTTGAAGCATCCATCATTTTCTCCCACAACTTTCCTTTACAGCTTTTTGGATACATCAACACCAAGAAATACTTTCAAAAGACATTTCAGAGCAAGTTACTTCTTAATGATCCTTCTAAACCAATTTTCCAATTTTAAGTACTTATCTTTTCATCCAATACTATATTTTACAGGTCTTAACATAACCCAACACCAAGAAATACGTTTCAAAGGCCATTTCAGTATAAGCTACTGTCTTCATGCACCTCCACAACAAATCTTAAAAGTTGTTGTACTTAAATTTTTCACACAAAACTATACTCTACAGCTTTTAGGATACTCCAACACCAAGAAATACTTTTCAAAGACCATTTCAGAGTAAGTTACTTTCTTAATGTCCCTCCTAAACCCATTTTACAAGTTGAAGTACTTATCTTTTTCACCCACAACTATACTTTACAGCTATTAGGATACCTCAAAACCAACAAATACTTTTCAAAGACCATTTCAGAGCAAGTTACTGTCTTAATGTCCCTTATAAACCCATTTTAAATGTTGAAATACTTATGTATTTCACTCAAAACTATACTTTACAGCTTTTAGGATACCTGAATACCAAGAAATACTTTTCAAAGACCATTTCAGAGCAAGTTACTTTCTTAATGTCCCATACAAAGCCCTTTTTACAAGTTAAAGTACTTTTCTTTTTCACCCAAAACTATACTTTACAGCTTTTAGGATACCTCAACACCAAGAAATACCTTTCAAAGACCATTTCAGAGCAAGTTATTTTCTTAATGTCCCTCCTAAACCCATTTTACAAGTTGAAGTAGTTATGTTTTTCACCCAAAACTATACTTTACAGCTTTTAGGATACCTCAACACCAAGAAATACTTTTCAAATACCATTTCAGAGCAAGTTACTTTATTAATATACCTCCTAAACACATTTTAGATGTTTAATTTCTTTTAAATTTCACCAACTTCTATAAATTAAATCTTTTAAGATACCACATCAACAAGAATTAATTTTAATATTCAATTACAGAGCTTTTTCTATTTGTAATGTCCCCTCCTAAACCCGTTTTCCAACTTGAAGTACTTATCTTTTTCACAAACAACTAAACGTTACAGATTTTAGGATAACTCAATACCAAGAAATAAAATTCAAAGACCATTTCAGAGCCAGTTACTTTCTTAATGTCCCCTCCTAAACCCATTTTACAAGTTGAAGTACTTATCTGTATCACCCAAAACTATACTTTACAGCATTTAGGATACCTCAACACCAAGAAATACTTTTCAAAGACCATTTCAGAGCAAGTTAATTTCTTAATGTCCCTCCTAAACCCATTTTACAAGTTAAGTACTTATCTTTTTCACCCAAAACTATACTTTACAGCTTTAGGGATACCTCAACACCAAGAAATACTTTTAAAGAAATACTTTTTCTTGGTGTTGAGGTATCCAAAAAGCTGTAAAGTAAAGTTGTGGCAGAAAAGGATGAATTCTTCAAGTTGTAAAATGGGTTTAGAAGGGACATTAAGAAAGGAACTTGCTCTGAAATGCCTTTTGAACGGTATTTCTTGGTGTTGAGGTATCCAAAAAGCTGTAAAGTAAAGTTGTGGGTGTAAAGGATGGGTACTTCAAGTTGGAAAATATTTTTAGAAGGGATATTAAGAAAGGAACTTGCTCTGAAATGCCTTTTGAAAAGTATTTCTTGGTGTTGGCGCATTCAAAAAGCTGTAAAGTAAAGTTGTGTGTGAAAAGGATGGGTACTTCAACGTGTAAAATGGGTTTAGGAGGGACATTAAGAAAGTAACTTACTCTGAAAGGGTCTTTGAAAAGTATTTCTTGGTGTTGGGGTATCCTAAAAGCTGTAAAGTATAGTTTTGGGTGAAAAAGATAAGTACTTCAACTTGTAAAATGGGTTTAGGAGGGACGATAAGAAAGTAACTTGTTCTGAAATGGTCTTTGGAAAGTATTGCTTGGTGTTGAGGTATCCTAAAAGCTGTAAAGTATAGTTTTGGATGAAAAAGATAAGTACTTCAACTTGTAAAATGGGTTTAGGAGGGACATTAAGAAAGTAACTTGCTCTGAACTGGTCTTTGAAAAGTATTTCTTGGTGTTGGGGTATCCTAAAAGCTGTAAAGTATAGTTTTGGGTGAAAAAGATAAGTACTTCAACTTGTAAAATGGGTTTAGGAGGGACATTAAGAAATTAACTTGCTCTGAAATGGTCTTTGAAAACTATTTGTTGTTGTTTTGGTATCCTAAAATCTGTAAAGTATAGTTTTGGGTGAAAAAGATAAGTACTTCAACTTGTAAAATGGGTTTAGGAGGGGACATTAAGAAAGTAACTTGCTCTGAAATGGTCTTTGAAAAGTATTTCTTGGTGTTGAGGTATCCAAAAAGCTGTAAAGTAAAGTTGTGGGTGAAAAGGATGAATGATTCAACTTGTAAAATGGGTTTTGAAGGGACATTAAGAAAGGAACTTGCTCTGAAATGCCTTTGAAAAGTATTTCTTGGTGTTGAGGTATCCAAAAGCTGTAATGTAAAGTTGTGTTGAAAAAGATAAGTACTTCAACTTGTAAAATTGGTTTAGGAAGGACATTAAGAAAAAAAGTTGCTCTGAAATGCCTTTGAAAAGTATTTGTTTGTGTTGAGGTATCCAAAAAAGCTGTAATGTAAAGTTGTGGTGAAAAAGATGAGGATTTCAACTTGTAAAATGGGTGTAGAAGGGACATTAAGAAAGGAACTTGCTCTGAAATGCCTTTTGAAAATTATTTCTTGGTGTTGATGTATCCAAAAAGCTGTAAAGTAAAGTTGTGGGTGAAAAGGATGAATGCTTCAACTTGTAAAATGGGTTTTGAAGGGACATTAAGAAAGGAACTTGCTCTGAAATGCCTTTTGAAAAGTATTTCTTGGTGTTGAGGTATCCAAAAAGCTGTAAAGTAAAGTTGTAGGTGAAAAGGATGGGTACTTCAACTTGGAAAATGGTTTTAGAGGGGACATTAAGAAAGGAACTTGCTCTGAAATGCCTTTTGAAAAGTATTGCTTGGTGTTGGCGCATTCAAAAAGCTGTAAAGTAAAGTTGTGTGTGAAAAGGATGGGTACTTCAACTTGTAAAATGGGTTTAGGAGGGACAATAAGAAAGTAACTTTCTCTGAAATGGTCTTTGGAAAGTATTTCTTGGTGTTGTGGTATCCTAAAAGCTGTAAAGTATAGTTTTGGGTGAAAAGGATAAGTACTTCAACTTGTAAAATGGGTTTAGGAGGGACAATATGAAAGTAACTTGTTCTGAACTGGTCTTTTAAAATTATTTTTGGGTGTTGAGGTATCCTAAAAGCTGCAAAGTATTGTTTTGGATGAAAAAGATAAGTACTTCAACTAGCAAATTGGGTTTAGGAGGGACATTAAGAAAGTAACTTGCTCTGAAATGGTCTTTGAAAAGTATTCCTTGGTGTTGGGGTATCCTAAAAGCTGTAAAGTATAGTTGTGGATGAAAAAGATAAGTACTTCAACTTGGAAAATGGGTTTAGGAGGGACATTAAGAAAGTAACTTGCTCTGAAATGGTCTTTGAAAAGTATTTCTTGGTGTTGTGGTATCCTAAAAGCTGTAAAGTATAGTTTTGGGTGAAAAAGATAAGTTCTTCAACTTGTTAAATGGGTTTAGGAGGGGACATTAAGAAAGTAACTTGTACTTAAATGGTCGTTGATTGGGAGTTCTTGGGGTTGAGGGATACTAAAACCTGTTTTTTTAATAAGTTTGTGAAAAAGATAATTATTTAACCTTGGAAATTTAGCTTTGAAGGGACATTAAGAAAGGAACTAGCTCTAAAATGGTCTTTGAAAAGTATTTATTGTTGTTGAGGTATCCTAAAAGCTGTAAAGTATAGTTTTGGGTGAAAAGGATAAGTACTTCAACTTGTAAAATGGGTTTATGAGGGGACATTAAGAAAATATCTTACTCTGAAATGGTCTTTGAAAAGTATTTCTTGGTGTTGAGGTATCCTAAAAGCTGTAAATTATAGTTGTGGGTGGAAAGGATGGATGCTTCAACTTGTAACATGGGTTTAGGAGGGACATTATGAAAGGAACTTGCTCTGAAATGCCTTTGAAAAGTATTTCTTGGTGTTGAGGTATCCAAAAGCTGTAATTTATAGTTGTGGTGAAAAATATAAGTACTTCAACTTGTAAAATTGGTTTAGGAAGGACATTAAGAAAAAAAGTTGCTCTGAAATGCCTTTGAAAAGTATTTGTTGGTGTTGAGGTATCCAAAAAAGCTGTAATGTAAAGTTGTGGTGAAAAAAATAAGTATTTCAACTTGTAAAATGAGTTTAGAAGGTTCATTAAGAAATGAAATTGCTCTGAAATGCCTTTTGAAAAGTATTTCTTGGTGTTGAGGTATCCAAAAAGCTGTAAAGTAAAGTTGTTGGTGAAAAAGATGAATGCTTCAACTTGTAAGATGGGTTTTGAAGGGACATTAAGAAAGGAACTTGCTCTGAAATGCCTTTTGAAAAGTATTTCTTGGTGTTGAGGTATCCAAAAAGCTGTAATGTAAAGTTGGGGGGGTGAAGAGGATGGGTACTTCAACTTGTAAAATGGGTTTAGAAGAGACGTTAAGAAAGGAACTTGCTCTGAAATGCCCTTTTAAAAGTATTGCTTGGTGTTGAGATATTCAAAAATCTGTAATGTAAAGTTGTGGGTGAAAAGGATGTATGCTTCAACTTGTAAAATGGGTTTAGAAGGGTCATTAAGAAAGGAACTTGCTCTGAAATGTCTTTTGAAAAGTATTTCTTGGTGTTGAGGTATCCAAAAAGCTGTAATGTAAAGATGTGGGTGAAAAGGATGGATGCTTCAACTTGTAACATGAGTTTAGGAGGGACAGTATGAAAAAATTGATCTGCAATGCCTTTTGAAAGGTATTTCATGGTGTTGAGGCATCCAAAAAGGTGTAAAGTAAAGTTGGGGGGTGAAAAGGGCTTCAACTTGTAAAATGGGTTTAGAAGAGTTATTAAGAAAGGAACTTGCTCTGAAATGTCTTTTGAAAAGTATTTCTTGGTGTTGAGGTATCCAAAAAGCTGTAAAGTAAAGTTGTGGGTGAAACGGATGGGTACTTCAAGTTGGAAAATGGGTTTAGGACGGTCACTAAGAAAAGAACTTGCTCTGAAATGTCTTTTGAAAAGTATTGCTTGGTGTTGAGGTATCCAAAAAGCTGTAAAGTAAAGTTGTGGGTGAAAAGGATGGGTACTTCAAGTTGGAAAATGGGTTTAGGATGGACATTAAGAAAAGAACTTGTTCTGAAATGCCCTTTGAAAAGTATTGCTTGGCGTTGGAGCATTCAAAAAGCTGTAAATTAAAGCTTTGGGTGAAAAGAATTAGTACTTCAACTTGTAAATTGGGCTTAAGAATGACATTAAGAAAAGAAATTGTTCTGAAATGCCATTGAAAAGTATTGCTTGGGGTTGGAGCATTCAAAAAGCTGTAAAGTAAAGTTGTGGGTGAAAAGGAAGGATGCTTCAACTTGTAAAATGGGTTTAGAAGGGACATTAAGAAAATAACTTGTTCTGAAAAGATATAATAAAGCCTTAAAAAAGTATTAATAAATGGAGGCTCAGGGGCCTTTGGGGCGCCGGGGGTCCTTTTGGGGTCTGGGGGGACCCTTGGGGACTGGAGGAGGGCCTTTGAGGGTCCGGGGAGGGCCTTTGGGGGTCTGGGGAGGGCCTTTGGGGGTCTGTGGGGCACTTGAGGGCCGTTTGGTCCTTTGGGAGCCCGGGGGACCTTTCGGGACCGGGTGAGGGCCTTTGGGGGTTCGGGGGGTCCTTTGGGAGCCCGGTGGTCTTTTGGGAGCCCGGTGGGCCTTTGGGGGCCCCGGGAGGGCCTTTGGGGGTCTGGGAAGGGCCTTTGGGGGTCTGGGGGCCCTTTGGGATCTTGGGGGACCTTTGAGTACCGGGGGCTTCCTTCGGGGTTGGGGTAGGGGGATTGGAACCCTTTGGGGTTGGGGTAGGGGGATCGAAACCCTTTGGGGTTGGGGTAGGGGACCTCACGACGCTGTTAAAATACAACTTGTGTATTATAACGACCACAGAGTTTCACCCTCAAATCCTCTTATAAAATAATCTTTTAAATCTTCTTTTAAAATGTCTCTGACTGTTTCGCCGAAATAATTCCATAAAATGACTGAAAGGATTTCGCCCAAATAATCCCTAAACGTAATTTCAGCGTGTTCCTTTTGTTTGGCATCTCTGCGCTGATACATTTCAAATTACTAAGAAACCTGATTCCCGCGCTGAAACAATTCATCGCTAAGATCTAAACATTCGCTTGGAGACAGTTCTCTTTAGAAACAACAAATTAACTCCCCTTTCGTGTCAAATCAATTCTCTTTAGAAACAACAAATTAATTGCCCTTTCATGTCAATCAATCAATCATGACATCATCTGTCATGTGTGATCTAAACTTTGCCTCGGAAACATTCTCTTTGGAAATACATCAAAGACATTAATTAACTTGACGTCATCTGTCAGACACTATTAAACTTTGCCCGGAAATAATTTGATTAATGACTGACAGCACAGGAGTTCCATGTCATTGACACACTTTGATTACGCAATCAATTTCTCGGAAATCCATTTCCCCTAGGGACCCTATGCCCATATTTGGGGTGCAAAAAAAGTTGTAGGTGGCAGCAGGGGTGAGGGATCGGAGCTTTAGGGTCATCTCTACTATTAATATGAAATTTATATATTGTACTTTTTTTTGCTAAACGGCTTTCTCGACATTTTGATCTGACGTAACTTACGAAATAACTTACGTAACGAACTTCTACATTCGTATATTTTTATTAAGTAAATAAGGGCTTCTCCCCCTGGTCAATACCTTGATCTTTACGCTAAAGTTCGAATTTTTTAAATAATTAATAATGTCCCCTGAATCACAAAGACCGTTTAAGTAGGATAGATAGCTTTTTTGAAAGTACTAAAAAAAACTTTAGCGTAAAGAACGAGGTATTGACTAGGGGGAGAACCTTTCATATACGTAATAGTTTCTATTCGTTTTAAGTTATGTTACTCCTTACTATCAGTTGAAAAATCTTGTTTTTATTATTTAATTAATTTAAAAAAAAATTTCATAAAATAAGTTTTTCAAAGAAAAGTAAAGAACTCCATTAAACAAAATGAGCAAAAATAAAATCAAATAATCTACCAAGTGTGAAACTACCACAAATCAGCAACGATAAATAAATGAAGCACAAAACAAACAGAAATTACAATAAATAACCGAATCAAACTCAAAACGAGAAGGAATTAACATGAGAAGGGCTCAAAACCCCTATGCCTTCCCAAGGTCAGAACAAAGTTTGCATTTTACTGAAAAATACAAATGTTTTCACTTTTAAAACTTTAATAAATCAAATAAAATTAAGATTTTGATTACTAAATATCAGTATATGTATATAAAACTGACAATGCACATTCATTTGTATTTCTCTCAGTAAAGTGTAAATTATGTTCTGGGTTTGGGAAGGCCTAGGTGTTTTGAGCCCAACTTATGTTAATTTCTGCTCGTTTTGAGTTTGACTCGGTTATATATTGTAATTTCTGTTTGTTTTGGGTTTTATTTATTTATCGATGCTGACTTGTGGTAGATTCACGCTTGGTAGATTATTTGATTTTATTATTGCTCTTTTTTGTTTAATGCAGTTTTTTACTTTTCTTTGAAAAACTTATTTTGTGGAAAAAGTATTTTAATTAATTTCTGTTCGTTTTATATTGACATAGTCTTTTCAAAGAAAAAAGAAAATAATACTCTAAATCTTTTCGTTTTTTTAGAATTTATTGTTTGGCCTGCTATTTTTATGCTGGAGAAACATTTTCAGCAATTTTTAACAACATACACCCTCTTAAAAATCTGGACACAAATAGTAGTGTTTAATTTAGTTTCATAACTACTCAAGTTAACCTGAAATGTATAACTTGATACTTTTTGCAAGAAAATCTGCTTACTTCCTTTGATAGCTTGGATACACTTACGCTATTTTAATTTGGTTAAATTTTAAGAGCAGAAGCAGCCCCAAAAGTTTGAACATAATACCCTCAGTCGTTCTTGGGATACTGCTGGAATGCCTTATTGGGAATTAGCATTAACATAGTGCATTTTGATTTAATCTTATGGCAACATTTAGTTTTTAAAAATAAAGTCAAATGGGAGGGTGGGCGCGGGAGGGGGAGTAGTTTCCTTCCAATCCCTTTGACTATTAAAAAGGGCATCAGCCCTTTCTATTTTCAATCGAATGAGCCCTTTTTGAAGTTTCTAAGACAACTCCTTCGATACAAAGTGCCCTGGTCTAAACAACAACAACAACAACAAAATAATACATTATACCAATATCAATCGTTACTATAAAAATGTCAAGCCTTCCAATCACTTTCGACTAATAAAAAGGGCACTAGGCCTTTCGAATGAGCCCTTTTTGAGTTTCTACGACAACACTTCCTATAAACACCTTATATGCCCCCAGGGCATAAATTTCAACTCTTACCCTAAGGGCTGTGAGGGTGGTTGTCATCCTCTAAGACCTAATTTCCAGAACTTTCATCTACGTTACACAAAATGGCTATCTCAAAATTTTGATTGGATGTGTCTGGGAAAATGGTGGGCGTGAGAGGGGCGATAGTCTTTCTCCAATAACTTTCAACTACTAAAAAAGGCACAAGCCCTATCAATTTCCAATCAAATGAGCCCTTTTGAAGTTTCTAGTCAACACTTTCAATAAAAACCCTATATGCCCTTCGGGGATAACTTACAACCCTATTCTTGCGGGCTGGGGGGGGGAGTTGTCCTCCTTACACGCTTAAATTCAAAAAATTTCTACTACGGTGAACAAAATGGCTATCTGAAAATTTTGATATGATATGTTTGGGGAAGTGGCGGGCGTGAGAGAGGGGTTAGTTACCGTCCAATCACTTTCAACTATTAAAAAGGGCACTAGCCCTCTCAATTTCCAATTGAATAAGCCCGTTTTGAAATAAATAGCGACGAAGACCACACTGCCTTTCCATCATAAACAAATAAGAGCAACAGGGAAATTTTTATACAAGACAGTGGAACGCAACTTTAAATGAATATTTCGACCCTATATCAAAGGGCCGTACTCAGCAAAACAGACGAAGAGAATAAAAAAATATAAAAGAAACTTACATTAAAATTCAATCATTAAAACTGAAAAGTTTTTTTTAAAATTTTTTAAAACAGCCCTAATATCATTACTTCAAGGAAGTTCAACCAGGACTGGTACTCCAAACGAAATGGACAGAGAACAATTCATTCAGACGGAATTAAAATACTTACAGACAAGCTTTTAAAGCTAATCTCGCCTTCTTGGCAGCCAGCCTAAATGGTCTATTCGTAATTGGTTAAATGGAGTTAATTGCTGGTTTGTTAATATAATTAGTTAAATCTATTTTAAATAAATTTGTGTATAGGGCATTAAGCGAATATTCCTCCAAATCTCTATTTAAAGAAATATTAGTGTTTGTTTTGATTTTAATATCAATTGCCTCTCGAACAACCTGTTTTATGCCTAAATCATTGCTAATAAGGCAAGTTTTTTCAAAAAGCATTTTATGACTAGGGTTATCATATATGTGACTGCTTAAAGCAGAATCAAAGGAAATATTTGTACTATTAGAATTTAAAGCTTTAGTTATGTCATCTTTGTGTTGTTGCAGGCGTTTTTCTAAATTTTGATGGGTTCTACCAACATAAAAATGGCCACAGTAACATAGTATTTGATAAACCCCTCTCTGGCGAGTAACTGGGGTTATACCTTTACCAGAATTTATGAAATTCATGATTTTAAAATTATTTGTAAATACAAAATAGAAATTATTTTGTGTGCAAACTTTTTTTGAACTTGTAGTGACTTTTGGAATATATGGAAGGTAAAATATATTTGAGGGCTTGACGGGAACTTCAGATTGCAAAAGACCCTTAATTTTACGAGAGTGTCTTGCCAATCTTCGGCTAATTGTATTGTTAATAAAGACAATAGGATATCCGTTTTCAAAAAGTATGTCTCTAATAAAATTTAGTTCATCTGTGATGTAAGATTCAGAGCAAATGTTTAGGGCACGATCAACAAGAGATGTAACAACACCTCTTTTAACTTGTGGGGGGTGATTGGATTTAAAATGTAGATATCTGTTATTTTGTGTGGGTTTTTTGTAAATTGTAAAATCCAGTTTATCAATGTCACGAATAATTAAAACATCCAGAAATGGTAATTTATTTGCATTTTCAATTTCTAAGGTAAATTGTAAATTTCGGTCATATGTATTAAGGTGATCTAGAAAGCCCCTAAGTTCATTTTCCCCATAATTCCAGAGCGATATTACATCATCCATATAATGCCCCCAATATACATGTTTTAAAAAATATGAATTTAAGGCCCAATTTTCAAGGTGTTCTACATAAATGTTAGTAGTAAAGCCCCAATGCATTGAAAACCTACAAAAAACCTATATGAATATGTGTGCAGTTTAACCGGTATATTGGCCTACCAGGGTCATTCACCTATTACTAGGAACGGTACATTGGCTTAGCAGACAGGTTTTTTATGAGGTAACACGCATTTTTTTGGGGTCAGACGGTAAGAGAGAGCGGCGGTCACACTAACTTCTTTGGTAGTTGGATTCGGATATAAGGAGTAATTTTCATTGTAGTTCATATTAGTAAGAGAATAGAATTCAGTGCGAGAATAGTTTATTTGAGAGGATATTAGTAGATAAAAAACAATTAGCGGTGCATTGACATTATTAGATATTAATGATGGACCCGACAGCAGCAGCAGCAATGATATACGAGTACCTAATGTAGCTGTGGAAATAACCGCTGGATGTAGCCTATGCCTTGAATGGGATATTATGTATGCGAGATACGTGATATCATTAAGCAAGTTTAGGCAGGAGGAGCAACTATGCTTTGCTGGAAAAGTGAATATTTTCCATATAAATAAATTTTGGGCAGCATTAGATGTCCTATCGAAATATATTGATGAGAACAAAATGTACCAGTGAATATTATTGTTGTAATTATGTTCTAAATCAATGGTTTTTTTTCTTTCTATAGTAGACTAGCGTATATTTTCTAGTGTACAAAAAGAAATTCTGATTAGTCTGAAGTTGGTTGTGAGAAATTTAGGACTCTAAAAAATGGATAGATTCGAGAAAGATCGAATCATGAGGAATCTACTTCTTATGGAAAAACGTTTGATTCTAGATGATGATTTTCTAGAGTTGTCCATTCAAAGGAAGATATTTTCTCGGGGGATGCTTGTCGATATAATAAAAACTGATTTTCCGTCATTAGACTATTGTATGAAGCTTTTACGACATTGTCCAAATGCATTTAGACAATTTATTGATATATTGATCACGACACGGCAAAATGATATTGTGGGTATGCTTTTAAACATTAGTTTTGAAATTTAGGACTTTTTTCATGAGAAAGATGGTGCTCAAGGATGATTTACTCCTCTCTCTCTCTCTCTATCTCAGACAATTTTTTTTCTTGCTAGCTCAGTTTCATTGTGGTAGTGAGAGTGTCAAGACATGACAAAATGTTCCATACATGTCCATTATGTATGTACTCACTGGGCAGCTGGTCATCATCATGTGAGAATTGCACAATGATTGAGGAGTATAATGAAAAGTGTGGATTGTGCAACCCGTGTAAATTGCATCGGAAACGTTGGACATGAATGTTACATAGAAATCACGGGGCATTGTCAAAATCTTCAACACCGATCCAAGAATCAAAATCAGAGTTGTATCCTAGCCACCGAACAAGTAACTGTTTCTTACCACTGTGAGTACGTGTCTTTAATATCTTTTCAATTTGATAGATTTCACTAGCATTTTTAGCTTTTTGTAGTTCATAGTCATAAAAGCCGCCGAGAATCTCTTCATCTTTGGTATCACGCAGGCGATAAGTTATGTGTTTAGTGTGTAGGATTTCGGACACTTTAATAAGTTCTGTGGACCACAAGTAATTCTCCCTTTCAAAAAAATTAGATGTTCTATTAATTCGAACGATATCACCAACATTGAATTTATTTTTCATCTTCTTGACAGCCGACGATTCATTGGAACACTGTTTAAGAAAGGTGTCAATTGTATCATGATCAGAATGATGAACTTGCGTTGGCGTAGAGTTGGACAATGATCGATGAGCTCGTTGATTATAAATCAACATTATTTTATCAAGATCATGAATAAAAGCCGATGTATTTTTCAATGTACAATATCTTGAAATTAAAAGTCGAATAGTTCTGATCAATCGTTTGGTCATTACAGCCTTTATAGGACTGTGACTATGATCGAGTAGTGTAATATATTTCTCTAGTACTTTTGCAACATGGGGATTAACAAATTCACTGCCACGATCCGTATGAATTTTTTTATATGAATCCTGTTCGAGAATACTTTCAATGGCCCGAGCAACTTCAACACCTCCCTTTGATCGCAATGGAATTGCATATGCATAACGACTATAAACACTGATTGCAAGTAGAATGTACTTATATGGTGTATTGTGACGTCTTTGAAGTTCATCTAGGGTCAGGAGATCTACCTGTATTATATGCAGTCGGTAAAAGGCTTTATTTTTTCGATATTGATCGGCACGAAGTCTATGATTTCTATGTAGAGTGTAACTTGATTCGTTTTGTCGATGATTTCGTAAACTTTTAGTGTGAACAACAGTGATTTTCGAAAGAGTGTCGGGGGAACTTAAACTCCCCACCTCACCAATATTTTCATAAATATTTTCAGAGCTTCAACCATTTTGAAAGTAAACACGTTGTGTAATGTCCACTACCCATTTGAATACTGACCGTTGGTGGTGGTGGTGGTGGTGGTGATGGTGACGTTGACTTGATACGTCTTCTCTTTTGTCTAGCTATGAGTGGTGTACTAGTATTTTACAAGATTGATTTAAAATCTTCTTCTTCTTCAAGCTAATTTTTTTAATGATGTCAATGTTGTTGATGATGATGATGATGATGCATGTTCATTTAATTTTTTTAAAATTTGTCTATTGGCAATAAGACTTTTGGAGAAGTTTGATGTATTTAGAAAGTTGTATAGATAAGCGACAAATGATAATAGTCCTTTAAGATTTGTAACCATGTCATAGATTATATCAAGAAGATTATAGCTCTTGCCCTGATTTATAATCCCTTTTCCATTGCTCTCAGCTTGAATGTGTTCTTGACCACTTTCCAAGAGATAGGCTAGGAGTCGTTTAATTTGTTCACGATATGAGTGGGGCATTAGATTTACAATTTTAAATACAAATTAATACAGATACACTTTGTTTAATTGTGTTCCAGCAGCAGCAGACTCTTGAGGAAATGTTCCTCTTTTGGGGTCAGCAGCAGCAGTGGGCTTCGACCGATAGGACTTGTGTTTGTCCACTCGGCGAAGTGCATCTTGAAGTAAAAGCAGTTTTTTATTATGCTCTTTATTTTCATTGTTAAGGAATTTACTCCGATTGTTCTCAAAGTGTTCGATGGCTGAGAGAGTGAGTTTTATCGGTGTTAATTTATAGGGTTTTTCCATTCTCTCTCTCTTTAGAAAAAAATCTCTCCAGGTCCTACAATTACTGGCAGCAAAAATGTGAAAAATATACCGCCCGCTTGAAGAAGTCATTTCCATTTTAAAATTCTTTCCTTTCTTTTTAGAGGCCAATGTACGTACAATGGAATGATGTTGCTTTGCCTGTTGCTTAACTACTTCTGGCACTAGAACCGTACCCTCGGTCAAATTTAAACAAAGTTCGGATATTATATTAATGAAATCATTGTCAATACCGTGTTTGAGTATTGCTTTCCTGAGCGGAGGTTTTGAAGTGCTTAGAACTGAAAACAAATGTCTATTTTCATGTAGTTTCTTCAGTGTCATGATAGCAACTAATAGGTCTTTTTAGTGTTCACGGGGAGATATACTGTAATTTCATTGTCAAAAATATCTGTGACTATACGCAGATCCTCGGGTGTATTTTGATTAAGATCCAATAAGATGTAGCCGTAGGGTTTATTAGTTGCCTGATTGTATGCTGAGAGCAGAAATTTGGGGGCTCCCGGATAGATTTGTTTATTGAGAGTTATTACCGAGCTAGAATCACGAACAACTCTGTAGATGACATAGTAGGTGCACTTCAATGCAAGTGTTCGCATACACTTACTCTGATGAAAGAGGTTGTGCAGAACCAGAGTAACGGAAATCTGTTCATGATGAGAGCAAACAGTGGACAGTTATAGCATTTCCTGGGACCCCTTTTCAATAGATTCACCCAGATTGTCAATGACCAGCAACGAGTTTGTTTAAGTAAGGTTGAAAAAGTACATGTACTTCACGACTTATGTCAACACCTACCCCATGGTGGTGGCCGAAATTGTTATTATTTTATCTTATGACTCATGCCCAAAGCTATAGCAAGATAATATTTTTTTCGGCTTGACCATAAACATTTTATCAAAATTTGTTATTATTTTAGTTAAGATTGTTGTTTTGCCCGACATTGACGGTCCACACAGAAACGATCTGAATGGTGTTTTAAATTGATACATGTTCCATTCAACAGTTCACCTAGACAACTAACTGTAGACTATGGCTGTCTAATGACTAAATAATTTCCCTATTACTACTCCGTTCAAGAATAATAACGAGAAGAAGACGAATAATATTTTCTTTTATTGTATACATAAAAAGGGTGACAATACTTAAAAAAAAAATACTACATTGAAAAAAGCACATTAAACATGAAAAAAAAATACACTTTTTTTTTAATTTATTTTTAATAAAAAAAAATACAACATTTACATAACCACTAGAAAAAAAAACACTTAAATAAATACACTTTTTTTTGTTTATTTATAAAAAAAATACATCATTTATTGGACTAATGCACACACTTGTGAAATAATATCATACACTTTTACTTACAACATTTTAAATTTTGGGGTCCCCCCTCCCCCCGGGGGGGAAGCCGCTGCAGCGGCCGGGGCTGGGAAGCGCCGGGCGCCGGGGGGCTCCTGGGGGCGGCCCCGGCCGGGGCGGGCCTTGAATACTGGAAATTGATCTGCCTTGCACACACACACATATTGTAAATTGATTGTGATAAAGAAAAAAAAAGAATTTAAAAAAAACACCTAATTACCCGAAAAACCCTCCCACCCACTTCATATTTTTTTTTTAGTGAATTTAATTTAATTTTTATAGACCGAGTTGTTATATGTAATCTATGCATTAAACTCGGTCTGAAATTAAATAATGACCGTGTGGTAGTACCTTTACACCATCCTCAAGTATATAGACTTTGTCCGATATGGGAGACATGGCGTTTTTTTTCAACTCTGTGTAGTTTTTAAATTTTAGAGAGCAAATCACCATGACATTTATTCTTGGCATTAGACTACATTCCACACAGTTTTTATTCCTACTCATGACATATTTATTTTTTTACACACTGTTTAGCCTCCCTTGTTCAAACTGGATTGGTAACTTTTATGGTCGATTTCACATAGTAATCCTTAGGTCCAGAAAACACACCACTGCATATCAGATCGCTACCCGTTTTATACTTTAGCATTAACAATTGATTTGGGGCCAGCTGTTTCACTAGCTCCGAGTAGAGGGATTCATCTCAGATAGTGTAGTCCATTCGGGAGCTACCATATACTCACCATTTTCCAAATCATTCAATAGATTTTTAGTTTTGATTTTTAACAGGAGTGACTCAATGTCCCCGTGATACACTTGAACTTGTCCCTCAATCGGCAACTGTACCCTACATACATTATAATAAAACAAAAACATGAGTTTCTTGGATATTTCGGTTATTGCACTTCCCCCTGCAATATTTTTATTTAATACAATGTCTCTTTTCTTACGATGTAGGAGCACCATATTGGAGTCTATGATTGTGAACGATGGGAAATTTGGATCCGCAATGATTCGAGCAAAATCTTTGGGGTTGGTTACAATGTCACATCGACTTCTGTGTCGTAAGCTCTCGCACATTTTACTGAAAGCTGAGTTCAAAATGAGTTTATAGACTTCTTTTCCAGCTTCCATTTTCGCTTCCGAACGCTTACTGACAAAAGTGTGGATAAACGTTTTCATGTAAGACTTTTGATCAAAATGGAGGGCTCTATGAATCTTTGTGACCTTGAAACCATTGGACACCATCCATTTCAATAGCACGTGATGAACAACGATATTCTGTTTCGGGTTGAGATCGGCAATTAGTTTTTGTTTTGAAGGTACCCAGGGCATACTCCCGTCCTCTACTAAAGATAAATTGTAGGGGCTCAGAGAGTCCCTACCCATCGGTCTATTTATGCACGGAAAAACAAAGTCTTTTACCGAGTCATGAATTTCCATGGGTATTTCACCGTCAATTTCGAAAAACCATCCCTGTGCCCCATTCTCCACAACACTGGCAATGTCGGGGAAATTCGAAGCACACGGATTGTTAAGCCATGTATAATTGCCACACGGCACACAGTAGTGAGACATTGCCGATGGGTACAGAGAATTCATCTCCAAAAAAACTGCGTCTGACTTTTCATCGGTGTGCTGTCCACTCGGATCAGTTTTCATGATACGATCCCCGTGAAAAACATTGCCCCCCCACATTTATATCACAAAAAAAAGATTCGGATCCACATCGGCGATCAGACCTATTTCATCTTTACAGATTTGAAGTATCAAGTCCATCACCAACTTGGGAGTGGAAAAAAAATAACCTAAATCCAACCCAAATTCACCATAGATTTTATCCGTATTTTTGCACACAATGTCCAGAAGAGTGAGTACGTCACTGGCCAAGTAAAGTTTACAATAATCCCACCCATTTTTACATCAGCCCTTTGCCCAAACCCTCTTAGCAAATTCCTAGTCACTAGTGGTGCACTCACTCTCAGGAAGAGAAGTGTAAAAAGCTTCAATGGGCGGTAATGACATCTCATCTAACCTCAAGCCAGAGTTGATATAATCATATGGATATATACAAGTACACGTCAATAAATCATACATTACTTCCCCGGGAAAGCGATGTTTGAGGCAGGGAAAGCTATCACGGTTATCCCCTTTCTGTGCCTGACAAACTTGACTTCAAGAGATGGGTACAAAGCTGAGCGAGTCTAAAAAATGGATTTTATTCAGGCAAGTGTTACCCTTGTCAACTGTTTTCCACATGAATTCTAGCAGCAGTAGCTTCACCGATGATTTGGGTATGATTTTATATGAAAAAGAACCATTTATCCATGCGTCATCTACAACTCCTCCCTTGGCAATGTGGGCCAACGCCGGAAGAACAAACTTTAAGTCGTAATTGGAATTGTGTATGAAAACAGGTACGAAATATTGTTGTCTAACGTTTAAATTGCATGACTGATATGCTACCCCTCTAAAGTTACTCCCCCCCGATGTAATTTCCTGCCAAAAATGATCATGGTCGATCACCTTCCTCCTCCCCCCATTCCCAACACCAGCATCAAATTCTCCCGTGCAAACCCAACACATTTTACGATTTTTAATGGCCACTATGTCATCTGGTGATAGGAGCATAGGATAGTTTGTATAACGAAGGCGCGAAATTGCACCGTTCGCTGTTTTGATTAGACTGACCAATGCCGAGCGCATGCAGTCTTCACCGTCACTCAACATCTCCACTACATCCAACATTTGCATGGTATTAATGGAATCTCGTTGCGCGTGAGCGTAAGAGACCCCTATGGCTTCATTTATTTTAACACGATTTGAATTTGACGGATCGCACACGTCTGTCAGCTTAGCTTCGCAGTCCAAAGTGATCTTATTGCTCTGCAGGAGCGTGTTTTGAAATTTTTTAAAACGTAAGATCGTCTATCTCCGCTTACCGTCTCAACAGCCTGGTATCCATGACGTTTACAGTGTTTCATATGATGCTTTAACTTTAAATCAGAGCGAAATCTTGAGAGGCATGTTGGACAGTAATAGCAAACACCCCCACGCCCTCCCATTTTTACCCTCACAAAGAACCCTACTAATATCCGTAATCGGATTGAAATGACCAATTGAATCGGAGTCTGTGGGTGGGGTGTATAGAAGCCACACCCAATGTTCTACTGATTCATTTGAAGGAGCCCGCACTGGAAATAATACACCCTTCTTATCGGAACGCTGACCCTCTTCAAATTCAGGTTCATACTGTAACACCGTGACACCAATCTTTAAATGTGCATTAGCTCGCTCAAAAATATCTATTCCTTTTAGTGTCACGGGATATTGATCATTTAAACAATTAAAATTTACTTTGGGGAACTTTGAACCCTCCCTACCCTTAACTGCCATTTTATCCAACTTCTTCTTAGTGGCATCATTGCGCAGAGGTCTGTAGGCTGCAATTAAAAACGCATACTTGAAACACTGCAGCCTCGTATCGAAACAGATTCGTTGCATCCCCCTACACCCCTCTAAATCAGAGTGATATTTTAATTCAATTGCCATCCCTCCCCCATTGCCCACCTCTTAAAATAAAATCCTTCTTAAGCCTATATATACTAACATAGAAATTTTCAATAAATTAAGCCACAGATCCACTAGCTCCTAAGTTTTACTTTTACCGCGTAATTTGAATAATATTTTCCCAATTTATAAAGAAATACACATAAATTTATAATTTATGTTGTATTTACAACAACTCTTTGTGCAAGTAATTAGAAAACATCTCAACCGCGCTTTAATTAAAAAAAAATATTTTTAGTTATCTTGATGCTTTTAAACTGACCCCCACTCCCCACACCCCCCTTTGTTGTTCAAGAATGGCTCGAGTCTTATCAGTATATGAATGTGTAATGGCCAGGGGATCTGTTATTATATCCATCGACACTAGAGAGTTGAAGAGGTCACCGAATTGGGCACTGTAGAGCAATGTGTGGTGCAAGGCAGAGTTGGAAAGAAAAAAATCCGGAAGAGGGGATATTGTTGCTGTTGTATTACTACTACCATCAATGTCATTAATTGGAATGATGGAGGAGGGTTACAGGGAATTTTCCATAACACCACCACTCCCAGTCTGTTCAATCACATTGGGGGGATGTGGCATGAGGTCCCCTAGTACATATTCCAAGGTGTTTGGGGATAATTGGTTTAGCCAGCCTGTATTGTCCTGTGATGGAATTTCATTATGAGGACCATGTTCAGATGCACTAGTAGCATTACTTAAATGTTCACTCATAAAATTATCTGTCCACTCCGGATCCTCAAGCATGTTATTATCACAGCCTAAGTCATCTAGGCTAGTCATATCCCCAAACACATCCTTAAACAACCCCCTATGCCACTCCATATCCTCTAGAACTAGTGTAGGTTCATCACTGAACTCCGTTGGTGATGACAGAATTTGTCCTGTAAATACACTTGGTTCATCACTCAATGGTGTCGGTGGTGGTGCTATATCTTTAATCTGTAGAAAAAAAAAGTTTTATTTTTTATGTAAAATAACAATTATTTTTATAAAGTTAATAAAATATGTCAATTTTTCATAGTCATTGTTCCACCACCACCACCTGAACAATTAAAAGAAGAAGAAAAAAAAGTTACATTGCCATATGTCTTTCATAATGACAGCTGAACACGTTAAAAAAATATATATATTGTTTTATTCAGGAAAATGTAGTCTTATTCTTAGAAGGGTAAGTTCGAACAAGAGAATGATAAAAAAAACTAGTGGTTTTATTCCAAAAACTTTTAGAATAAAAAAGAAAAATATGGTTCCAATTCTAGTGCTTGATCCTCTTCATTAAAAATCTCAATGAATTTTGACCATTGTTAAACTGACGCGGTATGCTGTATGAACACTTGCTCCTCAGCTTCGGTTAATGGACACGAGTCCCATACGTCGGCGGTTGGTGGTGTAACTCTCTCAACAATCCGAATTTTCCTCTGTCTTTTGCCAACGGATTTGTATGAAGTTGAGGATGAAGTTGACCTGGGCTAAATAAATGATTGTAAGAGAGAGAAGAACTTATTTTTTCTCCATCCATATCAACAATTAAAGTGCAAATAAAATGCTGGATGGTCCTTTTTAGTGCCCCCCCTGGGAGGACCCTTGGGAACCGGGAGCTTCCCTCGAGGTAGGAGGATCGATGCCCTTTTCGAGTTGGGATATCGGACTTCACAACACTGTTCAAATAGAACAGCCTCAAATTCTTTCTCGAAACAACTTTTAAAATACACCTAACTATTTCAATGAAAAAATTGCTTGAAATGAGTTCGCCCCAAATAATGTTTCTTCACATCATTGTGAAGACATAATTGGAGATTATTAAAAAAAACCTTCTTCCTATGTTAATATATCTTATCGGAAATACACGTCCTGCCACAAGAACTCACACTTAAAATTCAAATTATATCTTTGGATCAGATTAAAATTCGGGTGTTAACGATGGGAGATTTGATAAGCACCGGATATGCGCAAAATCTTAGTGCAAAAAGATATAGCAGTTTAAGAATGGTTGTCAACTGTGAAATAGCGAATTGTCTGTTTTCATATAGTTAGTTTGTTTAAAGGAATATTGCATTATTGCATTAGAAAACGTCTTGGTTAGAAGAGAGAAGTTACAAGGTAAGGTTTTTTTTTCAGAAATGCATGATAAGCTATTTCAGTGTTATTAGCATTCCTTTATATACTATTAATTTGGTTAATGAAAGAAAATGAAATAGGATTATTATTATTATTATAGAATAGTTTAGAAACAAATTTAAGTTTTACTCATCAAAAGCTATGCGCCTGAGAAAATTTACCTTATTTTTGAAAATAGGGAAAGAAAAAATTATGTATATACTTACAAATTCTGACTGGGTTTCTACATCTGAACTCCTTGACAAAACATGAAGGGGGTCAAGCTTACGATCTTGAGTAGGCTGGGAAGAGGCATTATGAGAAGCAGTCCATTCTCTTTTTAAATTGCTTCCAGCTTGTGTGGAGCTAACACTGGGGTTAGAGGATCCTGGTAGTATAAGTTTGGCGGTTGTTGGTTGGTCCAGATCTTGTGTAATTCTACCAGCATCTTTGATAATTGATGGTCTTGCGGCTTGCATTAATGCAGCTTCGCTCCATCTCGGTTTCTTTTCAAAAGGGGGGCTATTGCACGTATCCTCTTCCTTAAAAAAAAGGCAAAATTTAGCATGAAAAAAAAATGCATTTTGGGTTTGGAAAATAATTCAGTTTATGTTAGGCATCTAAAGTAGTGTAAAAAACATCTTGATTTCAAAATCAGGGGTTTTCAATTACTTTTTTGAGCAACTGAATCTTAATTTGATAAAAACCGGAGTTACCACGAATTTTCACAAAACTCTACTTGAACCTTTTTAATTAACACAGCATATTTTCTGTTGGGGTTGAGGATATCATTTGAAATTTTTTAGTCAAAAAACTTTTGACCAATTGGATATTGATTCTTACTCTGAGGGTAATTGATTCTAGTTTAAGTAAAGGTTAAGAAACGTCAAATATTTTGCTGCTATAATGTCAGAAATAAAAAAACAGAGAAAAAGTGGAGTGGCTGAGCCACGTTGATCTTGCAATCATATAGACTGAAGATTACCTTAGTCTGCTTCGAAAAAGTTGCATCATGCTTATCTTTCTGATAAAAAGCTGGCAGGGGGGAGGGACAATGGGTCCATTTTGGTCCTTGGGTCATAAAGATTAAAAATGCACGGATTATTATGATTTAAACAGGGTGAAATATGTGCCTATTTTTGCATTAAAAAACTGGTGTTAAATAGGGGAAAGAAGGGGGAGCTGGAGAATTTTTTTTTATTTATTCAATCAAATAAATATTTATATTTTCCTTTATTATCAAAATAAAATACTCTTTGTTACAAATTAAGATTTTTTTTTTTTAGATAGATTTTCAGCTCTTAAACTAAGGTAAGCAGCATAGATTCTAAATTGTTTTGCTTCTTCTTCTTCTAAAGACCAAAAGCACCATTTGGCTACTATGATCTAAAATATCACTGAAATACATTTTCCAACAGTACGTGGCGACGAACTATAAGTAAGGAGCAAATCGGGCTAATAGTAACCGAAACTCTTATTCTGCTTGGAAAAAGTTGCAATATGCTTATCTTTCTGCTAAAAAGCTGGTAGGGGGGAGGGACATTGGGTCCATTTTGATCCTTGGGTCATAAAGATTAAGAATCCACGGATTATTCTGATTTCAACAGGGTGCAATATGCGCCTATTTTTGCATTAAAAAACTGGTGTTAAATAGGGGAAAGAAGGGGGAGCTGGAGACGGGCTTTTTACCTTCCCATTTATTAAGACTTTTGAACCAAGAAACTCCAATTACAGTATAATAATTCTTACATTCTTATTTTCTTAAATTAAGAATTCTTAAATTGGCCGCCATGAGCGCATTATATTAAATACATAACCTAACCAAAATATCAGATATAGAATGAAATTGTACTCACATTGAAAATTGACGAATCCATTGTTTTCAAAGTTAATAAAATGTAATGTACTTTAATAAATTTCTTAAAACGTAACGAAGAATGGAATGTTGTTTGTGAAAATCTTATTGGGTTTTTTCTCTAGTAAATAATACGAAGCCAAGTTTAAAAAAAAAAAAAAAAAAAAAAAAAACAAGTAATCAAGTTACTCCATATAGAATAACCACCGCTATATCACCGCTTGACCCCAAAAAAGTGCATGTTAGCTCATAAGAAACCCGTCTGCTAAGCCAACGTACCGTTCCTAGTAATAGATGAATGACCCTGGTAAGCCAATATACCGGTTAAACTGCACACATATTCATGTAGGTTTTTTGTAGGTTTTCAACGAATTGGGGCTTTACTACTAATGTTCGCTAATAACCCGGATAGCGGCGCACCCATAGGGAGGCCATTTTTTTGTTGATAAACAGAATTACGGAACTGAAAATACATTGAATACTTATTACAAATTTTGACTAGGGACATTAAAACCTCACAATCTATTCCTGTTGTTGAATCTTCAATTGAATGATAGTTTTCTTTTATTTTATTTTTTAATATTTTCTCAGATATTGCTACATCAATATTTGTGTACATTGGAACTATGTCAAAACTACTTACTATTGTATTTTCTGAAATGCTGGCACTTTTATGTTTTTCTACTAAATCTACCCAATTACATACGTACGATTTTTGGGAATAAAGTAACGGTTTGAAGGCTGTACATAACCACTTTCCAATATTGGAAGCAAGGGCTTTCGTACATGCTACAATTGGCCTTAAGGGAATACATTGTTTGTGTAATTTCGGTAAACCACAAAACCTTGGGCAAAAGCTACCTCGGGGGAGAAATTTATTATACAATTGTGGGGTGATTTTGCCATTTTGTTTTAGATTCTTTAATTCGGTTATAATTTTATTCGCAAACTTATCAGTATGGTCGTGGGTCATGGAAGTATATGTATTTGTGTCATTTAAGTGTAAATAAATTTCATTTTCGTAATCTAAGGTATCCATGACTCCAAGTGAATTTCCCTTGTCTGCTTTAGTTATTATAATTGAAGGATCTTTACGAAGATTAGACAAAATTTTCATGTCGTGCGAAATTTCTGGTGTCAAATTAGTATGAGATGTAACTTTTTTTTGGCTGCCGTAAAGTGTATTAATAAAACAAGACCTCACTTCATCTGGGTTAGAAATGGATGTGTAGTGTTTGTGCAAAGAAGATTCTAAGGAGGAAACAATATCTGCCACAGGAACTTGTTTTGGTGGAAAAGAAAATTTTGGACCTTTTTCAAGAGTTTGGATTTCCTTAGGTTCAAGAGCTCTAGAGGAGAGATTATCAATAGCGGGTCCTGGAGTAAACATCGGGGTATAAGCACGATGATTCATCGAAGATTCATACCTCAGACATTCCAATTTCTTATAAAGACGTTCTCTAGACAAACGAAAATCGTGACTAAATAAATTCCTTTCCAATCGTACAACCTGAGAATAATCAACCGCGGATAGGTTTTCGCACAAAAATTTTTCAAGAGATTTTCTTTCTGAGGAAATAATATGTCGTTTTTGTTTTTTGTACGTAATAAAGTGGACGAGAGTTTTTAAATGTAATGTGTGCGCGAATTGCACTTCTTTCCGGGTATTTAAATTGAAAATTATATCTTAAAGACTTAGGAATAAGATTTTCGATTTCCAATCAAATGAGCCCATTTTGAAACGACAACGCTTTCTATATACACCTTATATGCCCCCAGGGTATAAATTACAACCCTTACCTTAAGGTCTGTTAGGGGGGTTGTCATCCTCTAAGACCGAATTTCCAGAACTTTTAACTACGTTGAACCAACATGGATATCTCAAAATTTTGATTGGATGTGTTTGGGAAAATAATGGGCGTGAGAGGGGCGTTAGTCGCTATCCAATCACTTTCAACTATTAAAAAAGGCACTAGCCCTTTCAATTTCTAATTGAATGAGCCCTTTTGAAGTTTCTACTGCAAGCCTTTCAATAAAAATTTTATATGCCCCAGGGCATAGCTTACAACCCTTGCCCTGAGGGCTGTGGGGGGAGGGGTTGTCATTCTTACAGACCTAATTTCCAAAACTTTCAACTACGTTGAATAAAATGGCTATCTAAAAATTTTGATTGGGTGCGTTTGGGGAACAGGTGGGCGTGAGAGTGGGGTTAGTTGCCCTCAAATCACTTTCGATTATTAAAAAGGGTACCATCCCTTTGAATTTCAAATCGAATGAGCCCTTTTTTAAGTTTCTATGACAAAGATTTCAATAAAAACCTTATATGCCCCCAGGGCATAACTTATAATCCTTGCCCTGAGGGTTGTGGGGAAGTGTCCTCCTCAAAAATATATTTTCTATCTGGAAATCAACTACACTGAACAAAATGGCTATCTCAAAATTTTTATTGGATGTGTTTTGGGGAACGTTGGGCGGGGCGGGGGGGGGGTAGTTGTCCTCCAATCACATTTGACTATTAAAAAGGGCACTAGCCCTTTGAATTTCCAATCGAAAAGGTTTTTCTGAAGTTTCTACTACAACGCCTTCATTTAAAACCTTATATGCCCCAATGGCATAACTAAAAACCCTTGCCCTGAGTGCTCTAGGGGAGTGTCCTCCTCAAAAACATATTTTCTATCTGGAAATCAACTACGCTGAACAAAATGACTATCTCAAAATTTTGATTGGATGTGTTTGGGGAAATGATGGGCGTGGGGGGCTAGTTGCCCTCCAATCACTTCCGACTATTAAAAATGGCCCTAGAACTCTCGATTTCCAAACCCTTTTGAAATCTCTATGACGACCCTTTCATATGAAGTGCCCTGCTCTAAAGTAAAAAAGTAATTCCCCCCATTTCCCTAACATTTTTCTTATATGCCCTCAGGGCATAACTTAAAATCCTTTCCCCGAGGGTTGCGGTGGAGTGCCCTCCTCAAAAAGATATTTTCTCTCTGGAAATCAACTACGCTGAAAAAATTGGCTATCTCAAAATTTTGATTGGTTGTTTTTGGGGGAATGATGGGCGTCGGGGGCTAGTTGCCCTTCAATCACTTTTGACTATTATAAAGGACACTAGCCACTTTAATTTCCAATTGAATGAGCCCTTTTCGAAGTTTCTACGACAGCTCCTTCTATACGAAGTGCCCGGATATGGAGAAAAAAAAACAAAAAAAACACTTTGTGCCCACATCGTTCTTTACTTAGGCAGTGCTGGCGCGCTGACTATGATTTCCAAATATTTCAACTACGTTGAACAAAATGCCTATCTCTAAACTTTGATTGAATGTGTTTGGGGAAATGGAGGGCTTGAGAGGGGGGTTAATTACTCTCCACTCACTTTCGACTATTAAAAAGGGCAACTTCAATTTCCAATCAAATGAGCCCCTTTTGAAATTTCAACAACAGATTTCTATATAAACCTTATATGCCCCCAGGGCATATCTCACAACCCTTGCACTGAAAGCTCTGATGGGGTTATCATCCTGACCTAATTTCCAGAACTTTCGACTACGTTGAACAAAAGGGATATCTCAAAATTTTGATTGGATGTGTTTGGGGAAATGGTGGGCGTGAGAGGGGGGTTAGTTGCCCTGCAATCTTTTGACTATTAAAAGGGCACTAGCCCTTTCAATTTTCAATTCAATGAGCCCTTTTGGATGTTTTTACAACATCGCTTTCAATAAAAACCTTACATGCTCCCAGGGTATAACTTAAAACCCTTGCCCTGAGGGTTGTGGGGGGGATGGATTGTCATCCTTAAGGACCTAATTTCCAAAACTTCCAACTGCGTTGAATAAAATGGCTATCTAAAAATTTTGATTGGATGTGTTTTGGGAAAAGGTGGGCGTGAGAGGGGGGTTAGTTGCCCCCAAATCACTTTCAACTATTAAAAGGGCACTAGCTCTTTGAATTTTCAACCGAATAAGCCTTTTTTCAAGTTTCTACGACAAACATTTAAATACAAACCTTATATGCCCCCATAACTTATAACCCTTGCCCTGAAGAATGTGGGGGGAGTGTCCTGCTCAAAGGTATAATTTACTGAACTTTAACTTCGTGGAACAAAATGGCTATCAAAAAGTTTTTATTGGATATGTTCGGGAAAATGGTGGGCGTGGAAGGGGCGTTAATTGCTTTCCAATCACTTTCGACTATTAAAAAGGGCACTAGCCATTTCAATTTCCAATTGAATGAGCCCTTTTTGAAGTTTCTACGACGATGCGTTCAGTACAAACCTTATATGCCCCCAGGTCATAACTTACAACCCTTACCCTGAGGGCTGTGGGGGAGTGTCCTCCTCAAAAACATAATTTCTATCTAGAAATCCACAACTCTGAACAAACGGGCTATCTAAAAATTTTGATTGGATGTGTTTGGTGAAAAGGTGGGCGAGAGGGGGGGATGTTAGTTGCCCTCAAATGACTTTCGACTATTAAAAACGGCACTAGACCTTTGAATTTCCAATCGAATGAGCCCTTTTTCAAGTTTCTAGGACAAAGTTTTCAATTAAAACTTATATGCCCCCAGGGCATAACTTATAACCCTTGCCCAGAAGACTGTGGGGGGAGTGTCCTGCTCAAAGGTATAATTTCCTGAACTTAAACTGCATGGAACAAAATGGCTATCTCAAAATTTTGATTGGATGTGTTTGGGGAAATGGTGGGCGTGGAAGAGATGTTAGTTGCCTTTCAATTACTTTTGACTATTACAAGGGCACAAGCCATTTCAATTTCTAATCGAATGAGCCTCTTTTGAACTTTCTACGATAACGCGTTCTATAAAAACTTTATATGCCCCCAGGGCATAACTTACAACCCTTGTCCTGAGGGCTGCGAGGAGGATAACATCCTCAAAGACCTAATTTCTAGAACTTAAATCTACGTTGAACAAAATGGCTATCTCAAAATTTTGATTGGATATGTGAGGGGAAAAGGTGGGCGTGAGAGGGGGGCTAGTTACCGTTCAATCACTTACAACTATTAAAAAGGGCACTAGCCCTTTGAATTTCCAATCGAATGATTCTTTTTTGAAGTTTCTACGACAACGCCTTCTATAAAAACCTTATATTCCCCCAGGGCATACTTACAATCCTTACCCCGAGGGGTGTGGGGGAGTGTCCTCCTCAAAAATATATTTTCTATCTGGAAATCAACTACGCTGAACAAAATGGCTATCTTAAAATTTGGATTGGATGTGTTTGGGGGAATGAGCGGCGTAGGGGGGGGCGACTTGTTGCCCTCCAATCAATTTCGTCTATTAAAAAGGGCACTAGCCCTTTG
The DNA here is from genome assembly GCF_049724085.1 of Artemia sp. Qi Xiang Cuo. Taxonomy (NCBI): domain Eukaryota; kingdom Metazoa; phylum Arthropoda; class Branchiopoda; order Anostraca; family Artemiidae; genus Artemia; species Artemia sp. Qi Xiang Cuo. Next base: position 73,532,212 of record NC_142799.1, on the reverse strand, counting down.
AATTTCCAATCGAATGAGCCTTTGTTGAAGTTTCTACGACAACGCCTTCTTTAAAACCTTATATACCCTTGGCATAACTTAAAACTCTTGCCCCGAGGATTGTGTGGGAGTGTCCTCCTGAAAAACATATTTTCTATCTGGAAATCAACAACGTTGAACAAAATGGCTATCTCAAAATTTTGATTGGATAGGTTTGGGGGAATGAAGGACAAGGGGGGCTTGTTGCTCTCCAATCACTTTCGACTATTAAAAAGGGCACTAGCCCTTTGAATTTCAAATCGAATGAACCTTTTTTGAAGTTTCTACGACAACGCCTTCTGTAAAAACCTTATATATCCCCAGGGCATAACTTAAAACCCTTGCTCCGAGGGTTGTGGGGGAGTGTCCTCCTGAAAAAGATATTTTCTATGTGGAAATCAACTACGCTGAACAAAATGGCTATCTCAAAATTTTGATTGGATGTGTTTGGAGGAATGATTGGCATGGGGGGGGGGTTAGTTGCCCTCCAATCACTTTCGACTATTAAAAAAGGCAATAGCCCTCTGAATTTACAATGGAATGGGCCTTTTTTGAAGTTTTTACAACAACGCTTTCTATAAAAACCTATATACCGCCAGGGCATAACTTAAAACCCTTGCCCCGAGGGTTTTTGGTCAGTGTCCTTCTCAAAAACATATTTTCTATCCGGAAATCAACTACGCTGAACAAAATGGCTATCTCAAAATTTTGATTGGATGTGTTTGGGGAAATGGTGTTCGTGGGGGAGCCTAGTTGCCCTCCAATCACTTTCGACTATTAAGAAGGGCACTAGCCACTCCAATTTCCAATCGAATGAGCCCTTTTCGAAGTTTCTACGACAACTCCTTCGATACGAAGTGCCGGGGTATGGAGAAAAAAACACATTGTGCCAACATCGTTCTTTACTTAGGCAGCGCTAGCGCGCTGCCTATGATTACACATGGAACAAGAGCCAACGAAGGTACGAGGCCCTATTCAGGCATGCATTAAAATTCATCGTATCCTTTATTAAGTAAAAAAACTTTCTAAAAAAAAGTTTTCCAAAGAAAAGTAAAGACCATATTAAAATTTAGGTCGGAAGAAATAAAAACCTAAATACTTCCAACTCAAAACGATCAGGAATTACTATTAAAGAATAAACGAAACCGAAAACCAATAAAAATTATATAAGCAATCATGACAAAAAAATATACAACAGGTACTAATATAGATGAATTAAAAAAAATCTTAAAACGAGTAAAGCTTTAATTGGATATACAAAGCAAGCTTAAAAGGCACAAAATAATTTGCTATCAAAGTATAAGTCAAACCCAAAACAAACAGAAATTAAATAAACATTGATAGCAAATAAACATGCAACAGATACTTTACTTATAAAAATGAATAAACAAATCTTAAAAAGAGTAAAGTTTTATTTGGTAAATACAAAGTTCAAATAAGGATAAATTTGTTTAATAGACATTTATATAAATTTAGATAAATTTCACAAAAAATACTTCGGTATGACGGTCACTGCATGTGTGACCAAAATATCTAGTATTTTGTGTGAAATGTATCACTGTCCATTAAAAGGCTTATTCCTACTTGAACTTTTTAACTATCGTAATGAAAAGGCAGTGTGGAATTTGAAATTGTCAAAGCTTTAATTGAACATGCAAAGCAAGCTTAAAACGAGCAAAAATATTTTGCTATCGATGTATACATGAAACCCAAAACGAATAGAAATTAAATATACAATCATAGCAAACAATCATACAACAGGTAGTTAACTAATATAAATGAATAAATTATTCTTAATTCGAGTAAAACACAAATTGAATACGCAAATCAAGCTTAAAACGAACAAAAATCTCTACAAATAAGAGTTTGGGTACTACCTTCCTACCTAACTGTAAAAGTCTAAAACCTACTACTGCGTAATTGGCGCTTTACTGAAAACAAACTATATCATAAATATTCTCTTTTGAACTTATTACAAGATTGAAAATAAAAATAAAAATATGCTAAGATTTAATTTTTAACTGATGAGCTTTCATCAATTAATATCATTATGCATCAAATATTAAGTGTAATTTTATTAGTTCTTTCCAAGACTGTTCAAGACAAATATCAAGAGACAGTGTTTTCAATTGTTTGGTTTAAAGTTGCGCCACCCTAAAAGTGAAAATATGTCGAAAGGTCTATTTTTGCTAGTGAAAATACCCCAAATGAAATATTTCCCTCCCCCCCCCCAAAAAAAAATCGCCGAATTGAAAAAATTATGCGCAAATGCCTCAAAAAGCGACAAAATTGTGCAAACGTGTTCTATCTGGCCACTCTGTCACTACTAACAAGAGTGTGGCTACCTTCCTCGTCCCTAACTCTAAAAGTCTAAATCCTACTGCTTCATTGGCACTTCACTGAAAACGGATTATATTACAAATATGTCCTTTCAAGTTATTACACCAATGAAAATTATAATAAAAATTACAGTGAAACAAAATCTTGAACTGATTAGCTTTCAATAGTTATTATCATTATATATCAAATATTCAGACTAAAATCTTATCGTTCGTAGTTTGCATGAATTTTTTTTACAAATTTCGTGCAAAAACAGTGGCCAATATTAAAACGTAACTTAAATCAAATTAATCGAGAGAAATTGTACTTAATTAATCGGATCAAAATTACTTCTACTATTATCTACGCCCTACTGCAGCACCAAGCCATCTCCTGCCAGCATAACTGCGAGTGCTCCTCCTCCATCCTAATCTTCAGTTGTAAAAAAACACCTTCCTTGCATTTTTTCTATGTCATTTACTATACAAATCCCAAATTGTAATTTTAACACTCATATTAGATCACCCGATACACTCAATTCCGGTCTGATTTGTTCTGTTCTCGGTCTTATTTGAGCTGTTCTCGGTATTATATCATCTGTTCTTTGTCTGATCTGATCTATTCTCGGTCTGATCTGTTCTGTTCTTGGTCTGATCGGATCTGTTCTTGGTCTGATATGATCTGTTCTTGGTCTGATCTGATCTGTTCTCGCTCTGATCTTATCTGTTCTCGGTCTTATCTGATCTGGTCTCGGTCTTATCTGAGGTGTTCTCGGTCTTATCTGATCTGTTTTCGGTCATATCTGTTCTGTTCTATGTCTGACCTGATCAGTTCTTTGTCTGATCTGGTCTGTTATCGGTCTTATATGATCTGTTCTCGGTCTGATCTGATCTGTTCTCGGTCTGGTCTGATGTGTTCTTGGCTTTATCTGATCTATTCTTGGTCTGATATCATATGTTGTTTGTCTGATCTGATCTGTTTTCGGTCTTATCTGATCTGCTCTCGGTCTTACTTGATCTGTTCTTTGTCTGATCTGATCTCTTATCGGTCTTATGATCTGATCTGTTCTCGGTCTGATCTGATCTGTTCTTGGTCAGATTAATCTTTTCTCGGTTGTCGGTATGATATCATCTGTTCTTTGCGTGATCTGTTCTTGTTCTGATCTGAACTGTTATTGGTCTGATCTGACCTATTCTCTGTCTTACCTGATCTGTTTTCGGTCTGATCTGATCTGTTCTCGGTCAGATCTGATCTGCTCTTGGTCTGATCTGTTCTTGTTCTGATTTGTTCTGTTCTCGGTCTTATTTGATCTGTTCTCGGTATGATATCATCTGTTCTTTGTCTGATCTGATCTGTTCTTGGTCAGAGCTGATCTGTTCTCGGTCTCATCTCATCTGTTCTCGGTCTGATCTGATCAAGTCTCGGTTTGATCTTATCTTTTCTTGGTCTGATTTGATCTCTTTTCGGTCTTATCTGATCTGTTCTCGGCCTAATATGATCTTTTCTCGATCTGATCTGTTCTCAGTCTGATCGCATCAATTATCGGTCTGACTGATCAGTTCTCGGTTTGATCTGATCTGTTCTTTGTCTGATCCGATCTGTTCTTTGTCTGATCTGATCTGTTCTCGGTTAGATTTGATCTGTTCTCGGTCGTATCTGATCTGTTTTCGGTCTTATCTGATCTGTTCTCGGTGTGATGTCACCTTTCCTTTGTCTGATCTTATCTGTTCTTGGTCTGATATAATCTGTACTCGGTCTGATCTGACCTGTTGTCGAACTTATCTGATCTGCTCTCGGTCTTATTTGATCTGTCCTTGGTCTGATCTGATCTGTTCTCGGTCTGATCTGATCTGTTTTTGGTCTGATTTGATATTTTCTCGGTCGGATCCGATCTTTTCTCGGCCTGATTTGTTCTGTTCTAGGTCTTATTTAATCTGTTCTCGGTATGATATCATCTGTTCTTTTTCTGATCTGATCTGTTCTTGGTCTGATCTTATCTGTTCTCAGTCTTAGCTGATCTGTTCTCTGTCTGAGCTGATGTTTTTGGCCTTATCTGATATGTTCTCGGTCTGATATCACCAGTTGTTTGTCTGATCTGATCTGTTCTCGGTTTCATCTGATCTCTTCTTGATCTGACCTGTTATCAGTCTCATCTTATCTGATGTGTTCTCTGTCTGATCTAATCTTTTCTAGGTCTGATCTGATCTGTTCTCAGTCTTATCTGATCTGTTCTCAGTCTGATCTGATCTGTCCTCGGTCTTATCTGATCTGTTCTCGGCCTGATCTGATCTGTTCTCGGTTTGATCTGATCTGTTCTTTGCATAATCTAATCTCTTCTCGGTCTCTTCTGATTTGTTATCGGTCTGATCTGATCTGTTCTCGGTCTGATATCTATGTTGTTTGTCTGATCTGATCTGTTCTTGGTATTATCTGATCTGTTCTCGGTCTGATCTGATCCGTTCTCGGTCTGATCTGACCTCTTCTCCATTTACATGTGGCCTACCTTTCCATAAAAGCCTTATATGTCCTCAGGGCATAACTTACAACACTTGCCCTGAGTACTTTGTGTGTGTGTGTGTGGGGGGGGGATTTTCATCCTCAAAGACACAATTTCAAAATACGAATACACAAGTTACGAATAACAAATATACGAATAAACCAATACGAATAACAAAAGAAAATGTTTGCAGCCTAATGCCCCTCTTTTTACTCACACAACTACTACTGCTACTATTATTACTACTTCTACTACTATTACTACTACTGACACTAAAGATAAGGTTACTCTTTTTATTTCTGCTGCTAATACTTCTACTGCTGCTATTAAAATTAAAGGTATTAAGGCGGAAATTTTGGGATATATTGAAACTGTATTGAACTAAATCGAAACACACTATGTCGACACATATTGTCAAGAGGACGTATCAAAAATGCTTTAGGAACGGTTAATGTATTCAGTTGAAACATTCAGTGTGTTATTCCAGCATTGCGGAAGAAAAATTGCAACGTTAATAATATGAATATTTTTATATATATTTACTACACGTAAAAAACTATTTAATATCCTTCACTTTTCTAAAATCTTTGTAAAAATTCAACGATTTATTATTTTCTCCCTCAATAAATACTATCCCTTTCTCTGCGTCGCGTTGTCTCCCGAAACCTCATTCGATGCCCCTTTTTGGAATTTTCTTCTTTTTCTGCGCCACTCTTATCAGAATATAAAATATACTGTTGCAACGGTTGCTTGGTAAATATCATGTCATTGATGTTTTTATTTTTTCAATATCTTTTCTTTTTACCTTAATCAACTATCTTTAACATTGTACGTTATGCACCACAGTTTATATAATTAGCAGAATGATCTTTCCCTATCTCACCCATTATAAAAACCCGGACCGAGGTGCGAATCCAGAGAACGTATAAACATAAGCGGCATTAGATCTTTTCACGGGTAGACAAAGAATAATCACCTACGGAACAAGTACTGACGAAACCACTTGACCGGCTTACCAATAAGTGGACAATAAGTGCACAAAAAAGTGGGAGGAGCTTTTCGTTTGCACCGAGAATGAAGAGCCAGAAATCATCTGCGGTAAACTTACTATTACTACTACTACTAACAACTCATTGCAGCACCAAGCCACCTGAGGCAAACTCAGCTACGCTCACTCCTCCTCCAACCCAATCGATTCAAAGCCTCCCTTTTCACACCCGTCCATAAAGATCCCATTTCCATTAGATCTTTTTTTCTAACGTCCTCCCACCCCAGACGGGGACGACATGCTTTCCGTTTAGCCCTAGACTGTTGGCCGAAAAGAACAATCTTCGGCAATCTGTCATCCTACATCCGCAAAACTTGCCCTAACCACCTCAACTTTTCTTTCATTATAGACCTAGAAAGTGGTATTGAACCACATTTTTCATATAGCCTATTGTTTGACATACGGTCAGTCAGCCGGGTACCCAGAACACTTTTTAAGCAATTTCTCTAAAAAACATCTAGCAAATCTTCATCCACCTTTAAGACCGTCCATGCTTCAGAACAATATTTGACCATTGTCATCACTGCAGCTTATAATATTCTTATCTAGGGTTGCAGATTTAGCTTCCTGTTCATCCAAACTTTTTTTTAACTGTGAAAAAACACCCTGAGCCTTGGCTATTCTACTTTTAACATCTTCACTGCTCCCACCATCTTCACTAAGAATACTACCAGAGTAAGTGAAGCTGTCTACCTGATCAATTTTTTCATTACCCAACGTCACCTTTTCATCTTAACTTATTCCTAGCCTTAGTGACTTAGTCTTCCTAACATTAATTTGCAAACCAATACTAGCACCCTGAACTCGCAAAACCTCTAAAACTTCATTCATTTTGCTCACACTTTCATCTAGGATGCTTAAATCATCAGCATAATCCAAGTCCAGGAGACTTTTTCCTCCCCATATGATTCTGTGGTTTTCCATTGCCTTTCCTGTGCTCCTTAAGACAAATTCCATTAAAATAATCCATATAAAGGGGGATAAAACACATCCCTGCTTAACTCCTGATTTAATACAAAACCAGCTGCTAACCTCATTTCCTACCTTAACCGCAAGAGTGTTATTATCGTACATAGCACTAATCACTTTAATGTTTTTGTCTGGTATACCATACAAGGATAAAACCTTTACTAAACCTCCTCTATCAACAGTATCGAACGCTTGCTCATAATCTATAAAACTGAGGACTAAAGGTGTTTGAAAACTTAGGCACTTCTCAATTATTAACCTAAGAGTGAAAATTTGGTCAACACATCCTCTACCTTTTCTAACCGCACTGCTCTTCTCTTAAAACTTTATCTACAGCATCTCTAAGTCTAAAAAGTATCATATTACTAAGCAATTTGCTACCTACAGAAACCAGACTAATGCCTCGATAATTACCACACTCACTTTTATCACCTTTCTTAAACAGTGGTTTAATTAAGGTTTTTCTAAAATCACTAGGTACTTCCCCTTTTTCAAAAATCATATTCATATTCTTCAGTAACTTATTCCTAACCTCAGAGCCACCACATGTAAGAAACTCATTTACCAACCTATCAGCACCTGGAGCCTTATTATTCTTTAATCCTTTTAGTACTGTTGCTAATTCCTCCTCAAAAAACAAATCTTCCTTCACATCCAAGGTATCACAAACTTTTTCATTTTCCTCTATATTTTTTCCTGCAACTCTATTTCGGTTAAGCAAGTTCTCAAAATGTTCGGCCCATCTCGCTTTAGCTTTTTCCTTATCGCTAATTGCCACCCCTTTCAGCTTTAAATTAACCCTTGACACTACTAGATGGTGATCTTTACTTTTAACATCAATAACAGCACTCCTATATACCCTAGTATTTTGTATTGATCCTGCCAGTCTTCGGTTTACTATAGCATAATCAATAAGGTTTGCTGTCTTACCATCACGTGAATGCCATGTTAGTTTATGAGCCATTTTATGACCAAACACCGTATTGGTTATAACTAGACTGTTATACCTACAAAATTGCAAAAGTCTGTATCCAATACTGTTTTCTTTTCCTACACCAAATTTACCTAAGCTGGGATACCATCTATCCTTATTTCTACCAACCTGGGAGTTAAAATCTCTCAGTAATAACATCATATTTCTACCTGTGACCCTGTCTATTTGCTCCTGCATCTGTAAATAAAATTCATCTGAGTCTACTAGTATCTCCATCAGTCGGTTTTACAGGGGCATATACTACTATAAATGATACCCTGAACTTTTTAGTCATAAAATGAGCAATTAATATTCTAATACTAATACCATCCCAGCCTCGACAAGACTTAGCAGCTTCCTTATTCATCATGAACCCTACTCCCTGTCTATGTGCCCCAACCTTCCTTCCCGAGTAAACAAATTCTATATCACCTACTGTCATGCTTCCTACCCCTGGGATATGAGTTTCTGAAACCCCTAATAAATCCAGTTCGAATCGTCTGAATTCGTCAGTCAAAATGTCGATACGATAGTCATTTTTTAATGTCGTAACATTCCAAGTTCCAATTTTCATGTTCTTTAAATCATTCAAACTTTTTTCGCCTCAGGAAAAGCAATGATCCCGGATACCAGTGCAGGACGGGGATAACACATCTTCTCAAGTCTTCACCGAAGTGCTTAAGCTGGCTTAGAACCGCACAGCGAGAACTCCCTAAGACCTCCATGAATGGAGGCTTTGTGCAGTTCTGGGCCCATCTTGGTCACAACATGGTTTTCAGCCCTTGGCGATGCTCTTCTATCAACAAGAGTCGAAATCCTGCAGAGACAATCTCAAGCCTATTACCTCCGACTTATTATATATTCATGCCTACAAACATTTTGCTACTACGGGGAGGCAACCCGTAATAGATAAATTAGCTAGGAAGAGATTTTTCAGCCCAAAGACGCCCATCAAAACATACCAATCCCAGAAGAATTGTCCATTAGTCAGAATCCCGTGCGAATGCTGTGTCGTTTACTAGGCTATAATTTCCTCGAGGGGCGCCACTCCTCAAGTCTCAAGTCTCACATCGCCCTTTACTGTGTTATCAGAGCTCAGAAAATATACATTTCTTCTCTCCAAAATTATAAAGTATGAGTTATTATAAGTTCTTTGGGAATCGTCTGAATGAAACTATCATGAGCACAAGAAATAATTGATTTTTCCTATGGTTTTAGCTGCGACTGCAATTCAGAGTTACCATCCTTCAAGTCTAGGCAGCTATTCCAATTTTTTTTTCCTTTTTTAATTTTTTGTCTTTAGTCACAGAAAACGATTCAGTGAGTGTATATATTGAAAGTAAAAACTAAATTTCCAGCTAATATTGTGTTTGGAAAATTGTCTTTTTATGCAACATCTTAAAAACTCTGAATAGACTCAAATCTTTATTTATAGAATGTTTTCCGTTATATATTAGGGTTTATAATAAATTCCACATTTATAGTATGCATACAGTTGAAAAATAAATGCCAAAACAAGAGGTTGGAGCGTTAATAAAGATCTCATCTGAGTAAAAATTTTATGAAACTTACGACAAAATAAAACAAATTAAATACCTTGCAAGCATAAGAAACATAGGAAAAATCAACCGTTTCTTCTGATCATAACAGGTTCATTCAGACAATTCCCAACGAACTTAAAATATCCCATACATTTTAATTTGGAGAGTAGAAATGCACATTTCCCGAGATCTGATAACACAGTAAAGTGCGATTTGGACGCAATGTATTATTTTTTATTCTGACCAAGGCACTTCGTATAGAAGGAGTTGACGCATAACCCCCCCCCCCCAACCAATCATTTCCCAGAACACACGAAAAAAATTTTTTTGGAGACAGCTATCTTGTTAAGTATTGTTGAAAGGTAAAATAATTAGGTCGGTGGGGACGTTCTCCCCCACAACCCTCAGGGCAAGGGCTGTAAGTTAAGAAATTCGTTAATTGTTTACATATTGAGAGAGATGGGTATTTTTGACCTTTAGTTTCCGTGGGTTCAGGTGAGTGAGCGTTCAGGTTCAGTGAGCGTTCAGGTGGGTCTTTCAGAGAATTTTAAGAGGAGTGTTGAAGTAAATCAAAACACGTTATATGCATACAGGTTATCATAAGGGCGTAACTCGAAGTGACGTAGTATATTAATTTAGAACTTTCAAATGATAATGGAGATGATCAATTGCCCAAAAGGAAGATATTTGCACGCTACTACTACTACAGACGTCTGCAAAAAGGCCCTTTAGCCCTAGCTTACGTACTTCTAAGCTACGACGTCATGGTTCCTTACTCTATTTCATCAAACAGTAGCCTAAATACACATAAAACTGGGTAAATTTCCATAGATTTTACTTTGATATAATACTTATAATTTTACGATGAATTTTTTTTACAATATTCCCAGTTTTTCAATTTTGATCTCACTTGGAATGATTATATCATTTCTTCACACCTATTGCATGATTCTGTTTCAAGTCGCTTTTTATTTATGCTGCTTTCTGTTCTATATTGTTCCATTTCAATAATGTTAATGCTTCTTTTGCTTGACCTAGCTTGATTATTTATAAATATTGAATTTAAAATCACATTGTTTTTCCAATAGTACGCTTAAGAAAAGAAGTATTGTAGCCGTGGCAGATGGCAAAAAGTTTGAGAACGCTTTCTGATAATTTATACTGTATGCCCCTCTGAGGATTTGGGATTTTATAATGATCGGTTCATTGGGGGGGGGAGAGTATAAAACTGTCTGTAAGCATTTTATTCCATTCCCCAAAAAATAATTCTAAACCTATTAATAATTCATTCTAAACCTATTACTTTAAAATGGTTTAAAGAGTCTAAAAGATTTTTCATTGTAAAACTTTACTTTAAAGAATAAAATGGATTTCTCCAAAAAATAAAACTTTTCATTTTCAAAATATAATTTAGGCACAATACTGTTTTTAAACGTGTATATTTTCCTTTGCGTGATTTAAATTGTTATTGGAGTTTTAGTTTTCAATACAAAAAAATGGTGCTTTCTTTCACTCTTCTTTCGTTTTACTAATTCTAAACTGTATTGCATTGAAAACAATATGTATTTTGGACATTTTAAATTTTATAGGGTTATATCTAATTGTTTTTTTTGTGGGGGGAGGGGGGGGGGTATTTATTTATGGGGAGAAGGAGGTGGAAGGTGTTTACAGAAAACTTATAAAACGCATCAAAATTTGTTTATAAGCGTTTTTTTCTTTTTTTACTAGTAGGATTGAACCTTTGGGGGAGGGAGGGCTGAAGCCCGGTAACATATTTCCCTTCGTATGCTTGGTTTTGGACGTTTGTTCAAGGCACGGGGGGGGTATAAAAAATTAAAGAACGCATCAAAATTTTTTATTCACATTTTGAAATTGTGTCTTTAAGGATGACACCCCCCCCCCCATAGCCCTCAGGGCACGTGTTGTCAGTTATGCCCCGGGGACATAAAAGGTTTTTATGGAAAGGGTGGCCATATAATTTCGGAGGGGGTCATTAGACTGAAAGTCAGAAGTTTTGGTGCTCTTTTTAAGAGTCAAAGTGATCGGAAGGTCCATTAATTATGTCTTTGGGGTTGTCAGCCTCCCCACATTCCTCATTGCAAGGGCTGTCAAGTAAGGCAATTCGTTCATTCTTAACCTAATATAGATGTCTTTTGTTTAATGTGAAATTAGAAACAGGAAAAGGCCTATAGATTTTTCTTAATTGGAATAATAAGAGACGACCTGGCTACAATCTACGATTATGACGTCATTCATTAATCTTTAACATGAAATATCAGTTTTTCGTAAGAAAGTTGTTTTTATTTTAAAGATAATTTGTTTTAATTACAAAAGATTCTTAGCCCCATTGAGCCCATGAGTCACACCAATAATCCTTTCCCCCCCCCTTGTAACACCCTCGGATGTGGGATTTTGAGATAGGCTTTGTCTCTTCCACCTTTGTAAAAGAGTCTTCCTTGATAGTGTTTGCCATTGTTTTAAAGCAAACACTCGCTCCTCAAAAGAGAAACAGGATTGCCACCCCTAGTGATTTATCACTATTGCTCGGGATTTTGTATATTACCTAAACAAAAAATCACTAAATCAGCAAATAAATCACTAGATTATTGAAGAAAATAACTAAATCAACCAAAAATCACTAGACTCTAGTGATTTTTTTTCTCACCGAGTGGCAACACTGAAGAGAAGAAAGTCACCCAATACCCGTCAGTGCTTTAAGGTGATTTTTGGCATGAGTCATATTATGTTAATTATGAACAAACACTTCGTCCAATAGTTCGATCCAATTCAGCTTTTAATTTTCCACTAAATTGTGTTTCATTGATTCTTCTCAGTTTTAATATTTTATTTTGTGTATTTGTCTTGAAATGTTTGTCTTTCACCAGTTTTCTTCTTCTCTTACCAAATTTGTGTGTATAAAGATTCCCAATCGATTTTTGGCCATACCCCACCTAGGCATTTCTAAGATCCTCATGCCTCGTAATATTTAAATTTTGTTTTTCAAAATTTTACTTGTATTCACCTGAAAGAGGCTTAAAAGGCTATCAACCTCGTAATTTTTAGGAATGTCCAGATTTTACATTAATGAAAAATATTGTCAGTATAAAACGCCGGTACTTCAATGTTAAACGCATTCTTTTATACAGTGCTAGTTTGATTAATGCTAATGAAATAAAATAAAATAGGATGAATATATAATAGCTTAGAAACAAATTTGGACTATATATTTGCAAATTGGGGGGGGGGGTAAAGCATAGTATATATTAAATACGTAACCTACCTTAACCTAACCTGACCTAGGTACCTTTTTCTCCCCCTAAACCCCAAAAACCAACAGTTTAAACATCGTCAACGCATTGAAAACCACGATAAGCATTCATTACTGTATAGCAGTGTCTTGAATTAACCCATACAAAACAGGTTTTCTGCCGGACATATATAAAAGAGTGCGTTTAACATAGAAGTACCAAAACGTCTTTTGTAGCCTACAATGCATAGCATCATTGCAATACTATCATGCGTCTTTTTTGCTGTTTAAATGCACATGAATGTGACGTCATTTACATGAAAGTGTTTTTTTTTTTTTACAAAATCAAGGGTCGAAAGTATAGTCAGCCGAAGGGTTCACGACCCGCTAGAATATCGCCATGCCCCACCGGCGGGGCCTGCACACTGAGGGTCTAAAAAAGTTATTTTATCTCATGCAAGTCAAGGGTTTTGAATCAGATGTTGGGGACAGGACTTAGTATTTTATACTTTATGACAGGCATATACACATGATTATTTTTTGTGGGGGGGGGGATACTATTTTTTTAAATTTAAATAAGAAGCACTTAGAATATGGGAAAACTTCAGGAGTTCGATGGGTACCCAAAGCGTAAGCGTAAAGAGCGAAGCGTTGAGGAGGGGACAGCCCCTTTCATATACGCAATAATTTCTGTTCGTTTTAATTTTTAATGTCGCTCCTTACTTTCAGTTAAAAAAACTTGTTTTATATTTAGTTTCTGAACGTTTTTGAATTAATGCAGCTTTGATTTTGGTTTACCGTACATGAATAATTAAAACGAAATTTGAATATTAATTTTACTTTTTTTGGCTAAATGGCTTTCTCGAAATTTTGATCTGACTTAACTTATGAATTAACTTACGTAACGAACTTCCATATTCGTATATTTTTATTACGTATATTACGTGGTTCGCCACCTAGTCAATACTCGCTCTTTACGCTAAAGTTCAAATTTTGTTCCGATTCTTAAGAATGACCCTTAATCACAAAGGCCATTAATTAGAATTATTAGCTCTGATGAAAGTACAAAAAAAATAGCGTAAAGAGCAAGGTAATGACTAGGGGGTGAACCCAATCATATACGTAATAACTTCTGTTCGTTTTTAGTTTTGTTGTTGATCTTTACTTTCAGTTGATTTTTTTTTAATTTTCGATCTTTTTTTAAATAATGCTGGGAAAATCCGGCACCCCCTTCAAAGTAATATCCCTTCCCCTGTAAAAACTTCCCCCATGGAAAAATACTCCCACGTAGCCTCGTACCAGAAAAAATCCACTCTGAAAACTTATGTATGCTACCCAATAACCAATACTATATGTAAACATAGGGCAAAGTTCATAACTTGCATACTTTCCTCCAGGGACTGTGGGGGATTAAGTCATCCTCAAAGACATATTTATTGTATTTTTCGACCATGCTAAAAAAAATGGCTATCTCAAAATATTGATTCAGTGACTTTGGGTAAAAATGAGCGTGGGAGGGGGCCTAGTTGCTCTCAATTTTTTTTTTGTCACTTAAAAAGGGCACTAGAACCTTTAATCTCCGTTTGACTGAGCCCTCCCGCGATATTCGAGGACCACTGGGTCGATACGATCGACCCTGGGAAAAAAACAAACAAACAAACAAACACGCATCCGTGATCTTTCTTCTGTCAATAAATACAAAATTCCACATTTTTACAGATAGGAGCTTGAAACTTCTGTAGTAGGGTTCACTTATACATTGAATCTGATGGTGTGATTTTCATTAAAGTTCTATGACTTTTATGGGGTGTTCCTCCCTTTTTTAAAAAAAGACAAATTTTCTCAGGCACGTAACTTTTGATGAGTAAAACTAAACTTGATGAAACTTATATATTTGAAATCAGCATAAAAATATAATTCTTTTGATTTATCTATTGGTTTCAAAATTCCGTTTTTTAGAGTTTCGGTTTCTATTGAGCCGGGTCACTCCATACTTACAGCTCGTTACTACGAACTGTTTGATAAGGTCAGTCAGTCGGGTACCCAAAACAATTCTCTGGAAAACATCTAATGGATCTTCTTCGGTTTTTCGGAGCACCCATGCATCATAACGATATTTGAAGTGTAGCTTCCAATATTCTAATCCTGGTTCGCAATTTTGTTTTTCTATTCTTCCAAACTTTTTCCAACTCAATGAAAACAACCTGAGCCTTGGCTCTTCCACTAATAACATTCTCAAGGTACCCACCGTTTTTACTAATATTACTGCCGAGGCAATAGAAGCTGTCCACTTGATCGATCTTTTCGTTACCCAGCCTGACCTTTTCATCTTCACTTATTCCTAGCTTTAGTGACTTAGACTTCTTATGATTTCAAACCTATTCTATCAACTTAAACTTGCTAAGCGTTTAAAAAATAATTCATTTTGCAGACACTTTCATCTAAGATGCTTAAGTCATCAGCAAAATTTAAGTCCAGGAAAGATTTTCTTCTCCATTTGATTCCATGTTCTCCCATTGCCTTTCCTGTGCTCCTTAACACAAAGTCCATCAGAATGATCCATATAAATGGGAATAGAACACAACCGTGCTTAACACCTGATTTCATAAAAACCATGTACTAATCTAATTTCCTACCTTAAACGCACCAGTGTTAGCACTAATCACTTCAATATGTGTCTGATCTACCATACAAGGATGAGACCTTCGTTAAGGCTCTTCTATCACCTGAATCGAGCGTTTGCTCAGAATCAATCAAACTGAGGACAAGAGGTGTTTTATGACTCAATCAGTCTCAATGATTAACTTATGAGTGAAGTTTTGGTCGGCACGTCTTCTACCCTTCATAAAATTGCACTATCCTTCTATTAAAACTTTGTCTACAGCATCTCTAAGTCTAAAAAATATCATCATGCTACATAATTTGCTACCTACAGAAACAAAGCTATAATAAAAATTGCCCAGCCATTTTTAGGCTTTATCAGAGCAAAAACTTTTAAGCTTTAACGTCTTGTTTTTTCAACACAAAATAGAAAACAGTGGCATATCCAGGGGGAAGGCGTTCATTTCTTGTATTACCTGTTGATATTACTTACCAGTTTCACAAAAACTGGCTAGACAAGATGATGCTTAAGAAACAGTTATTAGTAGGTAAACCCTCCGTGCAAAATGATTTAATAGACTTCTCGTGAAAAACTTGACATTCTCAGTTAAAAATACTCAGAAATTCACAGTTTGAGACTTTAGCCTCCTCTCCTTAGCAAGAACACTCCATTTAAGTCTTCCTTACAATATGCTATTCGACTATTGAATAATGTTCGGATATGAAGCTTTTTAAATCATTGTTTTCAATAATATGTATTTTATGTAGACTCTTTTGACGTATACATTGCAATTGGAGTTTAGTTTCTTAGGGTTCCGGTTATCATTATTGAAGAGAATTGCACTTTAATCGTGCACTTTAATCAACTCTTTTAATCGTGAACAACCTAAGTAATGCCCAAAATGTCAAATGTGTTTAAATGTTAACGCCCTAAAAGCAAAAACTTTCGGCCAGAATGGATACGTCAATTTCCGTATTGCTTACTTTAAGTTCTCCTACGACCACCGGATTGACCTTTCCCACTCTTGCAGCCAAAGCTCGTAGAGCAATCACTTTGTCAGCCTTGCCTTCTTTTCAATGAGTCAATTAAGTTTAATTTTAGGCTTCCCTGACCCGTGCCCCTAATACAGCCAGCCTTGTCTTCGAGGAAGGGTGTATGGTTAGTAATGTGGCAAGTTTCTTCATTGATTACCTGAACTCTTCCAAGTATATTAAATATCGACCTTATACAAGTATTGCCAAAGCCCTGAAGCCGCTTTTCTCGTTGTGCACTGATAGGCCAGTTTTCACAACCATGGGTAAGAACATACAGAACATTGCTGCCATAAACTCTGGTCTTCAGAAAAACTACTAAACAGGTTTACTTTCACCAAGCATTGTCAACTTAATCTGCAACTAACGTGTTGAAAATGAGGTTTACACATTGCCATTCATGTTTAAGCGTAATTTCACCTTTTATATTGAAAAAATAAGAACAATTTAAACCCCATCAAAACTCATGTCCTTGATGAATGTGCTTCTTTTGTATGCAACCATTAAAGACGTTTAGGCGTTGAACCCTAGCGTAAAGAGCGAGGTATTGACGAGGGGATGAACCTCCTCATATACCTAATAATTCCCTGAAGCCGCTTTTCTCGTTGTGCACTGATAGGTCAGTTTTCACAACCATGGGTAAGAACATACAGAACATTGCTGCCATAAACTCTGGTCTTCAGAAAAACTACTAAACAGGTTTACTTTCACCAAGGATTTTCAACTTAATCTGCAACTAACGTGTTGAAAATGAGGTTTAAACATTGTCATTCATGTTTAAGCGTAATTTCACCTTTTATATTGAAAAAATAAGAACAATTTAAACCCCATCAAAACTCATGTCCTTGATGAAAGTGCTTCCTTTGTATACAACCATTAAAGACGTTTAGGCGTTGAACCCTAGCGTAAAGAGCGAGGTATTGACGAGGGGATGAACCTCCTCATATACCTAATAATTTCCTTTCGTTTTAGGTTTTAATGTTGCTTCTTACTTTCAGTTGAAAAAACTTGTTTCTTTTTATATAATGCATTCAAAGGAAAGCTAGATCTTCTTATTCTGTTTGGTAACATATATTATATATTATTAGTTAATTTAATATATTATATGACATATATTTGTTACTCGTGTTTCTTTTCATTATTTGGCATTCTTCCAGCAGAACTTCCAGCAAACATGGTTAATCTAATATGAACATAAACGGTAAATAATATGTTGAAAATGAGGTTTATAGAATTGTGTTTATCTTTGGTATAATTATTTTTATGTTGAATAAATAAAGTTGAATATAAGACTTAAAGAAACTTAAAAGAAATTGATAAACCTTATCCTGTCCTAGAATTAGGTATGGTCTATGTGTATTCACGCTTGTTTCATAATAAAACTAACAAGTTACTCCAAAAATTCAAAAGACAGATTTAGTGTTGTTTCTCAACGACCCCGTCGCTTAAAGATATTATTTGAAAAAAAACTACGTTTTCTAAAGAGTTAAAGAGGCTGAGTTAAAAGGTCGAACCTTAAAACGTACAGGGATTAGGAGGCACAGTTGTGGGGCTGCCGCCCCCCAAATCCCCCGCTTTCGCAGCCTTTAAATAAAAAAAAAGTGTTTTAAACTGAAAGTAAGGAGCGACAATAAATCTAATAAACGAACAGAAATTATTCCGTATATGAAAGGGGCTGTGCCCTCCTCAACGCCTCGCTCTTTACGCTAAAGTTTGACTTTCTCACAACTCTTTTTTAAACAATAAAAACTTAAAACTTTAAAGGCTGCGAAAGCGGGAGGTTTGGGGGGCGGCAGCCCCCCAACTGTGCCTCCTAATCCCTGTACGTTTTAAGGTTCGACCTTGTAACTCAGCCTCTTTAACTCTTTAGAAAACGTAGTTTTTTTCAAATAATTTCTGCACGGTTTTGTACAGTTAATTACTTCTTATTGCTTGAATAACTGTTAGCTGATTTGACAGCTTGCGGGCTTGCGGGCTCTTATAGGAAAACGAGCCCGCGTTTTCGCGGGCTCTTATAGGAAAACGATAAGAGCCCGCTTATAGCGGGCTCTTATAGGAAAACGAGGTTTTTCGTAAATGTAAATTCGGGGGATAATTTTTTCGGTCTAAAAATATCAAAAGGCCCTAACAGGTCGAATTCTGCTTCGAATAAGTCCTCATTCACCCGGATCAGTTGCCAACTGTGGCCTGTAGGCGTGGCTAAGAAAAAAAAATTTGAACTTTAAGTGGCTATATTTGGTTTTTTGAAAACAGGGAAAGAGTAATCGGATTGAGCTGAAATTTTGAGGATAAGCTCCCGGGCCCTAAGAAAGCTTAACTTCTAAATTTCAGCCCAATCGGACAACCTTAAAGGGGGGCTGTGGTTGGAGGGTCGAAACTTCCGGCCCACTTTTACCCATGAAGATAAAGTCGGAGGGGGGTGAAATTTTGCACGTTTCTTAGTTTGAGCTTGGGCTACATAATGCGATTACCGCTGTCTCTCTGCGACCGCTAGGACCGGAAATCGCTTAACATTGTGGTGGGTCGCCTCTTTATAGAGGCACAAGTGTGCCTCCTTGACTTGAAAAAAAAAGACAAAAAAAAAGAGAAATCAGGAAAAAGAGATATCAGGTGATATAGAGATTTGTAAATATATAATGATAATGATGATGCTGTTTAGTTACGTGTACATCTTGTCAGTTAAGCTCATGGCCCATAGAAACCTCTCTGTCATTTCTATTCAATTTTTTTTGGAACATGACTATTATTTATTATACTCCTTAAGAAATAAACACATTTTCTATAGATGCCACTGCAGATGCCAGGATCAAGAACTGGAACTAACCCTAATCCTAGAACTTGTCATTTCAAGGCCGCTTGTCGGGCGAAGTCAGTGTTTACTTACCGGGCACTGTTTAAAGCCTACCTACAGTTTTAGGTAGTTTGTCTTTTACCAAAGACTCCCATTTTACTGGCAAAGGCTCTTATTTCACTAGAAACTTGTCTTTTTCTTTTCAACAACTGACATATTAAGTGTCTATTTCTGCCATTTTCCGATTTGCCTCTTTGCTGACGAATTTTAAGATCTATGGTAGTATCTATAATTCAAAGATTCAAAAGGCATCCTCTTACTACATTCAAGAATTTTCAAAATATAAATAGAATATTCAGAAGAACTGGCAGGTTATTAATTCCATCCACAGTCTTTCTTACTTTCCTCCAAGTTTGGTGGGAATGGGTGGATTGCTCAAGGTGAACTTAGCGTCCAAAAAGCGTCCAAAAAAGACCACCTTAAGAAAAACACCTTAAACTATACTGGGGTGATTTTTTTTTTTTTTTGGAAATGATGAATGATTCAGATTTTACGACAATTTTGTCACAGTTTCTATCAAGCTTCGGCTGTTCCCTTTTTTGGGTGGTTGCTATTTGCCACTCTGTTGATTTTTCTTTGGGATAATTGAAAATAATTTGACAGCATAGTTTATATGTAAGTGAGAATCTTGAATATTCCAAAGGTGTCCACTTTGCAATGACATGTTTCTTGAGTTGCAAAGGACTGTAAGTGAAAAGTTTCTTTAATTAATTAATAGCATGTTTTTAGCAACCGGTATTTAAATTTATTTTCCATCTTTGGCCGTTTAGTTTTGCCACAAAACCACCCAATATATGTTTTCAGCATTGTAAAATAATTTTGTAGGCCCTAAAAAAGAAATACATTAAGTATTACACTCTCGGTATGTAGTACCTACGTTTCTAAATTAGAGGGGGTTGTCAACCCTGTTAATGATTCTCCTGTCCTTTAGCTTAAAACTCAAGGTTTTTGTTGTTTGTTCCTCAATGGATCAGTTGAGGCCAATTGTTTACGATGAAATGTCTGATGTTATTGGGCTGTGTGAAAGCTTTTTTCATGCTAATGATAAAATGCTGTCGTAATTACTCGGATGCACGATTAAGTTGAAACGCTTTCAACTTAACAACCAAACTCTACTTCCTAACTTATTTCATTATGGATAGGAAGGAAAGCTAGAATACGAGAAAACTTTCGGCAAATAAACGTCGTAGTGCTTAAGTCAGGACGATTTATAAGCTCATTAAAGTTTTGCATATGTATGGTTCGTTTTTCCTTAGTCCACTTTAATTTCCATATGTCCCTGCATTTTACCCTTTTGGCAAAATTACACCATCTCCTCAGAGATGGAGCTCCCCTCCATATGAAATAAACTCTACATACGCTTCCGGACAAAGAGTATGGGTAACTTATAAGACTGGAAACTGGCGTTACTGAGGTAAAAAAAAAGTTATCAATGCCATCTAGTGCTTGGCGATATTTGTTATTTTTCTAGCTCATTAATCAATTCTACGTCACGAACTGATATCAGAAATTAATTACAACCCCAATTTTATCAATTATTTTAATTAAATTAATTACACTAATTCCCTAAACAAGGGGGTCTATAAAATAAAGCCTGAATGCTAAACGTTGCCCCAGGAAAGAAAATAGTTCGCGAGAGGATGTTCAAATGAAACAGGGTAAAACACTGAACTGTCCAGGATGTTCAAAGAAAACTCGGTAAAACACTGAAATCTGTGTGATAAAAATATAAAATAGTAGACAGAAGCAACACTGAATTGTTGCTTCTGACACTGTCAAACGGTTCGTGGTAATGAACTGTAAGTAAGGAGCGACCCGGCTCAATGGTAACCGAAACTCTAGAAAACGGTATTTTGATACAAATAGATGCATCAAAAGAATCAGATTTTATTACTGATTTCAAATATATAAGTTTTATCAAGTTTAATCCTACCCATCAAAAGTTAGGCACCTGAGAATATTTGGCTGATTTTCGAAAAAAGGAGGAAAGACCCCCTAAATGATATAGAACGTTAATGAAAACCACACCATCATATTCAGCGTATCAGAGAACCCTACTGTAGAGGTTTCAAGCTCCCATCTACAAAAATGTGAAATTTTGCATTTTTTGCCAGAAGAAAGATCACGGGTGTGTGTTTATTTGTTTTTTTTGTTTTTTTTTCCCAGGGGTGATCGTATTGACCCAGTTGTCCTATAATATTGTGGGAGGGCTCATTGGAATGGAAATTAAAAGTTCTAGTGCCCTTTTCAAGTGACCAAATAAAATGGAGGGCAACTAGGCCCCCTCCCATGCTCATTTTTTCCCAAAGTCACTTGATCAAAATTTTAAGATAGCCATTTTGTTCAGCATGTTCGAAAATATAATAAGTATGTCTTTTAGGATGACTTAATCCCCCGAAGTTCACGGGGGGAGGGCTGAAAGCTATGAACTTTACCCAATGTTAACATATAGTATTGGTTATTTGGAAGTATAAAGACATTTTCAGGGGAGATTTTTCCTGATAGTGGGGGGGGGGCTGGGGGTTATGTGGGAGGATCTTTCCATGAAGGAAGTTTTTATGGGGGAAGGGACATTGCTATGAAGGGGACGCCGGACTTCCCAGCATTATTTAAAAAAGGATCAGAAATTTAATATAAAAAAACAAGTATTTCAACTGCAATAGCAGCAACATCGAAACTTTAAACGAACAGAAAATATTACATCTATGATGGGGTTCACCCCGTAGTCAATACCATGCTCTTTAAGCCAAAGATTCTTTAGTACTTTCTTAAGAGCTATTTATTCTAATTAACGACCTTTGTGATTAAGTGGTCATTTTTAAGGAATTGGAACAAAATTCGAACTTTCGCTTAAAGAGCAAGGTATTGACTAGGGGGCGAACCCCCTAATAAACGTATTAAAAATATATGAGTATAGAAGTTCGTTACGTAAGTTAATTCGTAAGTTACGTATATTTATTACTAATAAAAACGTTCGTAAATAAAATTAAACAAGTTTCGAGAAAGCCATTTAACTAAATAAAAGTAAATTAATATGAAAATTTTGTTTTAATTATTCATGTACGGTGAGCCAAGATCAAAACCTGCATTTATTCAAAAACGTTCAAAAATTAAATTAAAAAAAAACAAGTTTTTTAAACTGAAAGTAAGGAGCGACATTAAAACTTAAAACGAACAGAAATTATTCCGTATATAAAAGGGACTGTCCCCTCATCAACGCCTCGCTCTTTACGCTAAAGTTTGACTCTGTCTCACAGCTTTATTTTTTAAAACAATAAAAAACTTTAGCGTAAAGAGCAAGGCGTTGAGGAAGGGACAGTCCCTTTCATATACGAAATAATTTCTGTTCGTTTTAAGTTTTAATGTCGGTCCTTACTTTCAGTTTAAAAAACTTGTTTTTTTATTTAATTGCAGTAAAGACTTGAAACCTTTTTTCTTGTACCAATAATAAAATGCTATTTTAATTACCCAGATGCACGATATAGTGACTAAATCAACGAAAAATTGGCAGAGGATGGTAAAAGGTAATCTCGTCTTGTGTTGTTCCTGTCATGTGCTGTGTCTCATCGTGTCGTGACACGACATGTCGTGTCTCGTCTCGTGTCAAACGATCTTCCATAGATTCTCAAAAGTGATCTATTAATGAATCAAAAATGGTCTTTATATGCCTATTTATTGAAAATAAACCGCAAGGAAGGATCTTATTAGTCAGTCTCTAAGGTTTTTTCATATCCTTGATGATATTTTGAAGTCAATCTGAAATGCTTCGTGTGAGCTTACCATAATGGGACTTTTCAATTTGAACTTATATTATCTCGAATGTTTAGTTAAGGTAGATTTTCTATAAGCTTTCTTACAGCTAGAACTTTACCAACATTGAGCATTTCAACATATGTGAGAATTGGGAATTTAAGATATTTATTTCAAAAAATGACTATCACAAGCCCCGAAGGGCTGAATTCGCATTTCGGAGTCATAAAAAAGAAATGCAAAGCCATTCATTAGTCAAAAAAAGCGGCAAAATGTAAGAAAGTTAAAAAAGGTAAAAACTAAAAAAAAGTGAGATAAAATTAGTTTTAAAAAGGTCTAAAAGAGAATATATATATATACAAGGGGGAGGGAACAAAAGAACCAAACGGACACAAACTTTGGTATCACCAATACATAATAAAGAAGGAAAAGTAGTGGTTTATTTGATCAGTAATGAAGGAGACAGAGGTTTTATTCATACCTGGAGGTTCAGCAACTGATGGGGGGCAAGATAGAGACGGGTTCAGAAACAGTATGTTGCAGGCGGTGTCTGGATGGGGAGTGTCTTTTGGGGCTCTTTTTTGAATAGATTCAATTTTTTCTGATTCAACACTGGAGATGCCAGGATGCCAAAAACTGGACAAGCATGTTCAAGATGTGGGCGGACAAAGGAAGTATTGATCCTTAAAGAATGGGATGGGGGACGTTAAATTTATTCAAGAGCTTAAGGAGAAACATGGACGCATTAGCTTTATGGACAATACCTTTCACGTGGGTATCCCACTTTAAATTAGAGGAAATTGTAAACCCAAGTAATTTAAAGGAAGACACAGAAACATCTCGGGGAATAGGGTTGAGGAAAAGGGGTGAGGTTTCAAGGAAACAAATTGGCATTATCCTAGATTTTGAGGGGCTTACTCTCATGCCTAACTCCACGGCGTCATCTGCCATATCAATGAGAATACTAATAGGGTTACTTACTAAGTTTTCATAGCAGATGTCAGCAACCGTTAGGTCATCCACAAATTTCCATCTGTTGGGAAATTCCTTAGCTATGCTATTTATCATGACAGAAAAAAAGAGGGGACCTAGGAGAGTACCTTGGGGTACTCCATTGTGTACAGGGAGGATGTAACAGGTCCTTTATTGAAAATGCTTTTTCCTCTCTTAATTTGGCGTATAATTTTGTACAAATAAATGATCTAAGAGACTGTTTACCTTTCCCTATTTTTCATTTCACCTTTCTTACTTTACTTTACCTTCATTTACATAACCCTTTCTCTATTTTTAAGTTTCAGCCTTAAGAAGATCTTTAGTAGGTGGACCTATACTATAATTTGGCTACCCATAAATTTGGTAAAATGAATTAACTCTCCCCAAACCCCAGTTAGCAAAGACTTCATTCATGGCTTATTTTTGTCAAAGGGTATGGAATTTCACTTTCAAGTTGACTCCTCTTATGAGTCTGATAAAACTTCTATTTTTGATGTACGCATTGTATCCCCTTGTACTTCTTGGTCTAAAAGCATTATTCTTTCGAATCAATGGATGATCTCAGGCCTTCACAAGACCTTAAGCAGAAAAAATAGCCAGAAAATTCGTTAAGTGCAGCTACTGTATGTCTCTGGTAGTATTTATAATTCAAAGATTCAAAAGGCATCCTCTAACTACATTCAAAAATTTTCAAAATATAAATAGAAAATTCAGAAGAACTGGCAGGTTATTAATTCCATCCACAGTCTTTCTTATCTTCCTCCAAGTTTGGTGGGAAAGGGTGAATTGGCTCAGGGTGAAATTAGCGTCCAAAAAGTATTTACCTCTTATTTTGCTAATGCTAACAAAGCGATTACTTCTTCAGTTAGCCTCTCTCCTACTAAAATTTATATCAAATCTTGGTCCAACTTTACTGAATTTTATGTCTTTAATAACAGTTTCTGAGGATATGGTGCCTAGAATTGTTAATGAGTTAAAACATTTAGCGTGTTCTGGCCTTTTGATTGTCTACCCATCAAGATATTCAGACCCATTCCTCCATAATTTATTTCTTCTTTGAATAGAACTGTAAATTCTTCCTTCAAGATAGGTTCTCAAAGCTCGCGTAAAAGACCTTAATTAATATCTTCAAATAAAAGTAGACATTGTGGTTATCCAAATGATTATCGGCTAACATTCTATTTATTTAGCAAAACTTCAAAGGCTAGTCTGGTCTGCTTGTCTTTTTAGAAGTGGAAGAAGTTTTTCATGAATTTCATTTTAGCTTCTTGGCTAGGCATTCATCAGAGGACTCAGATACCACTCTTGTAAGTTTTCTGCATCCAACTCTTGATTCTGGTCATATTCATGCCACTATATTTTTCGATGTTGAAACGCTTTCAACTTGTTGACCAACCAAACTCTACTTTATTACTTATTTCATTACGGATAGGAAGAAAAGCTGGCACTTGGTTTGACTCCTTTTTTGTGTCTGGAATTGTCTTCTCCATGGATCATTTTTTCTGCTTACCTTCTCAAGTTAAATCTGATGTCCCGCAAGGATAATTTCTGTGGCCAGTCTGGATTTTTTTTTTTTTAATGTATGCTAACGCTCTTGTTGTTGCGGTTACGAAGCTTAAGCGACAGTTTATTGTTGTCTATTTCACCCTACTTTTTCCATGCCCAAAAATTGTGGATCTTATCAATTACATAAGAAGATGAGGACATTCAAGTTGCTTGTGGGGATGACAGTACCTTCGGCGCTATAATTAGAACCGGGCAAGAGATCCGGATCCCATTTGTTGCTTTGTCTGAGAGAGAGATTTTGTGATTTGACGCTAATTGTCTGGCTGAAAATGTTGCTAAGTCGAGCTTCCTTATTTTCATGAGAGTTTCTCTGGCTCATCCAGGACTATTTGCAGCTCACCTCTGAAAGGGCTCTCAAAGTGGAGCTAATAACTGGTATATCCGGTTCCCAAGTAATCTCTTTTATGAGAATCTTTCCTTCACGCTTCACATTAACGAAGCATTGAGTACTTAGGAAGCACACATTTTTTCTGGGTCAGTTCAAAACGTTGGCTGGTTGTCTAATTTAGTCTTACGTCTCTTAATGCTCTTCTGTATAGATGTTGACTTAATCTTCCTCTTTAATACCATTGTTTAAGGTAGGACTACACGGAAAAGCGAGGAACCTTGAGCGGCTACTTGATTTGGAGTCTCTTCATTCTCTCTCATATATATCTTTCTTTTTCTATAGCTACATATATATTCATGCGGCCACCAAAACTGGTTCATCTCTTGCCTCTGATAATCGTACTTATCATCTTGGTAATTCTGGCAACATTAGGATTCGTATCACCCTAGCGGTCAGATCTCACCTGACTGGCCCTCCTGGTTCCTGGAATACTATGCCTGAATCAGTTGAAAAATTTAGCTCGTTTGATGTCTTCAGAAGAATTGTAAAAATAATTGGGTTTCATTTTATTTTTTTTTTCTTATTTGACATTTTTGTTGATTGTTTATCAGTTTGTTTTATTGCTCTGTGATGGGGATGTCTATGGAACAAATTTGAAATGTATGCTAGTGTGGTTTACTGCGTACGGCTCTTTGCTCAGGCCTGGTTTTTGGGGGTCAATCTCTGGTTGGTGGCTGTCTACTATTTTTAGGTTTTTTTTTCTTCTTTTTTTCTCCCTTCACTCCCAACAATTCCCAACCGAATTTTCTTTGTCTATTTGGAAAATAAATGTCAAACATGCATACCTTTCTCAATAACTTATGCTTAAATGTGTAAATAATGAACGAATTGCCTAACTTACAGCTCTTGACCTGAGGGATGTAGGGGATTTGACATCCCCAGAGGCATAACTGCTGGAGCTTTCAACAATACTGAAGAAAATTGATGTCTCAAAATTCTTAATGAAATGTTTGATTTGGAAAATGATGGGCGTGGGGGGCCTGGTTGCCCTCTATTCACTTTTGACTCTTAAAAAAGGGCAGTAAAACTTTCAATTTCTAATCAAATGAGCCCTATCCAAAGTCTGTACGACCACCCATTTCACAAAAACCTCATATGACCCCAGGGCATTATTTACAACCTTAGCCCAAGGGCTCTGGTGGGTTGTGTTAGCCCTAGAAGCTTTGTTATAAGTTCTTTGGACTATTTTTTTTTTTTACAAAATGGCTATCTCGCAAATTCGGTCAGATACGTTTCGAGAAAGAGGGCGTCAGGGGTGAGGACTAGTTTGCCTCCATTACTTTTGACTCTTTAAAGGGAGGTAGAACTTTTAATTTTCATTAAATGAGCTTCCTCTAAGGTTTATACAACCATACCTTCCATTAAACCTTATACATACGTGCATGTATTTAAAAACCAGTGGCCATATACACAAAAACAAATAAATAAAAAACAACAAGGAAAGAACAATAACACTCAACAAATATAAACTACAGCTTCTTTCCGCGCCATCAGACTATTCTCTATAAAACAACCTAACGCAATAATTAGGTCCCTCGAAGTAGTCCCCAAACACCCGGGAGCAGCGGTACATCCCCATGAAAAAATGTATCACTAAAATTAGCCAAACTTTGGCATCTACTCAAAAAATGGTCCATCCCATCCCCAAACTCCCCACAAAGGGGGTAGGCACGCCTACTTCCTGAGCCATCCTCATCATAAGACTCCCAGTATCCTTTGCGCAGTGGTATGTAATTTGCCCGCGCCTGCAACCAATACTTAAGAGTTCTCCACGGCAGGTTCAGCTTCAAATAAAACTCATCCCCATCCACATCTTTAATCTGTTTACAAAAATGCAGGCTACTAGACTTTTCCAGACCCGTTAGCCAAACATGAATCTCTTGGTCCCGAAGGCGCTATGCGAACTTACCGAGGAAATCTTCAAGTTTACCTAGAGGACACTGCCCCTAATTCCATGCCCATGATAAACCAGCATATGCCTTCAGGGCACATTTTTTACGCTGCCTATGATACATTGCTTTTGGACTTTAGTATTGTCAAAGCCTTTAAAGTGCTTTTATTGTTGTGCAATGATTGTCCAGTTTTAACAACCATAGGTATGAACAGACAGAACATTGCTGCCATAAACTCTGACCTTCAGAAAAACCACTAAAGACGTTTATTTTCAGCAACCATTGTCAGCCCAATTTGAAATTAACGATTTGAAAATGAAGTCTGTACATTTTTATTCATTTTTGTGTGTAATTCACCTTTTATATTAGAAATATTACGCATTAAAATCCATAAATCCCAGGTCATTTCTCGTCATCATTTAACCCCATTTCTCAACAGCCCCGTTGCTTAAAGGTACGTGAAAAAAAAAGAACAAAATCAGATGATAAAGGGATTTAGAAACATGGGATGAAAGTGAAGATGGTGGTTAGTTATGTGTATTCTTTTGTCAGGTAACCTCATGACCCATTGAAATCTCTGTTATTTATATGAAATTCTTCGGAACAGTCCTGCTACCTACTATGTTCTTAAGAAATAAAAAGTTTTTATTAGATGCCACTACTAAAGCTAGAATCAAGAACTATAACTAACTATAAGCCTAGAATCTGTCATTCTAAGGCTACCTACCAGGCATTATTAAAACCCTAAGAATCCTTTTATGTAGTCTGCCTTTTACCAAAGGCTCCCATTCCACTGTCTTTTTTTCCCTTTCTAACAACTGACAAAATAAATGTCTATTTAAGATATTTTCCCAATTAGCCTTTTTGTTGACGTTTTTCTTTTCTCATTTACACAACTTAATTAATTTTTTTCTCAAAAAAGACGGGTAAATTTCTCAAGAGGCCCTATTATAAAAAAAAACGCCTGTAATGTGGTGAAACTATTTTTTTTTTAAATAAAAATGATTCAGATTTTTTGTCAATTTTGTCACAGTTTCTTGCAAGTTTTGGCTGTTCCCTTTTTTGGGTGATCGCTATTTGCCACTTTGATTATTTTCTTTGAGGTAATTGAAAATAACATAGTAACACCGTTTATATATAAGTAATAACCTTGAAGATTCCAATGATTTCCACTTTGCAATGATATGTTTCTTGAGTTGCAAAGGACTTTAAGTGAAAACTGTCTTTAATTAACCAACAGATTGTTTTTACCAATCGGTATTTAAAGGTTTTTTTTCAACTTTTGGTGTTTATTTTTGCCACAAACAACCCAATATATGTTTTCAGTATTGTAAATAATTCTGTAGGCCCAGAGAAAAGAAATACGTTAAGTCTTACGCACTCGGTAAGTAGTGGCTGCATTTTTAAATTAGAGGGAGTTGTCCAGCGTGATAATGACTCTTCTGTCCTTCAGCTTAAAACTCAAGGCCTATATTAATCAACGGATTTGTTGAGGCCAGTAGTTTATGGTGAGCTTTCTGATGTTATTAGGCTGTGTGATACCTTTTTTCAAGCTGCTGACAAAATGCTGGCGTAACTACTCGGATGCACGATGAAGTGACTAAATCGCCAAAATGAATCGATTAAATCGGTGGGAAATTGGCAGAGGATGGCAAGAGGTAATTTCATCTCTTGTGTGTTGTAAAACCTGTCATAAAATCTAAAAAATCATCTATCAATTAATCAAAAACGGTCTTTATGTGCCTATTTATTGAAAATAGACCGCAAGGAAGGATTTTATCAGTCAAACTCTAAATGGGCCCATCTCTTTGTTGTTTTTTTCATATCCTTGATGAGCTGTTGATGTCAATATGAACTCGTCCGTTTGAGCTAACCATAATAGGATCTCTCAGTTTGAACTTATATTATCTTGAATTTTTAGTGAGGTTGGATTTTCTATTAACTTTGCTTAAAGCTAGAACTTTACCATTATTAAGCATTTCAACATATGTAGCAGGTCCTTTATTGAAAATGCTTTTTCCTCAAATTAGCGTATAATTTCTCACTAGTAAATAATCTAAGAGACCATTTACCTTTCCCTATTTTTCACTTACCTTTCTTACTTTACTTTACCTTCATTTACATAACACTTTTCCTAATTTTCTGTATTTAGTCTTAAGGAGATGTTTAGTTGGCGGACCTATGCTTTGGATTCGGCTTCCTATATATTTGGTAAAATTAATCAATCCTCCTGAGACCTTAGTCAGCGAACACTTCATGGCCTATTTTGACAAAGGTTATGGAATTTCACTCTCAGATTGTTTCCTTTTTTGAGTTTGATAAAACTCCTACTTTCGATGAAGCACATGGGCGTATCCATATTGTCTAGGGGGGGGGGGGGCAGTCGATAGTGTGATGGAGGGCTTTTTATCAAAGGCTTTTCCAAC
Organism: Artemia sp. Qi Xiang Cuo; assembly: GCF_049724085.1. NCBI lineage: Eukaryota > Metazoa > Arthropoda > Branchiopoda > Anostraca > Artemiidae > Artemia > Artemia sp. Qi Xiang Cuo. The sequence goes on along the minus strand of NC_142799.1, from coordinate 73,502,101 downwards.
CATCTGCTTTTTCAGCCATATCTAATGTAAATTTGAAGGTCTAGGGGGGCAGCTGCCAAACCCTCCCTCCCTACGCCCATGATGAAGCATAGAGCCTTGTGAGGTGAATATGACAAAGTTTGTGTTTTCTATTGTTCTAATTTATTGTTGAAATGGTTGTTGATTATATCCAACGATTTATCCATCGTTCAGAAGAATTCTTTTTAATAAAGATTAAATAACGTAAATAGAGATTGCTGTAAATTAGCACTAGCTTGAGAATAAAACTTTACTTTGAGAACAAAACTTTATTTCTAAGCTACGATAGCTTATAAATCTATTGCATTAAAAAAACATGGTACTTCTATACATTTCGGGATTACTTTTTGCGAAGATCTATTTTTCCCTATGTCACTCTGCTTGTTTTATGCCTAAGCCCTTTTCCAATATAGGTATTGTAAGGAAATAGAAAATGTTTTCCATGGATTAGGTTTAAATCTCTTCCCTTATCTCCAGTTCCGTCTCTTGTGAGTTATGTTTATTTTTCTTTGAGTTTTCGGGGCCACATATGTTCGTATATTTCTAGCTCTATTGGCAAAAATTTAAAATCAAGATTAATTAAATAGAGATATGTAGGATGTTTCATACCATATTATGAGCCGTGAGCTTTTTTTGTTAATGAAAAAATAGGTTGGACACCGATGAAATTTGAAATTAATATAAATGCCTTTCCAGTGGGGTGATAAAAAGCCGTAAGGGTAATGGTCTCACGACTATGATAATATATATCTACTTGTATTAGCTGAAACGTCACCAAAAGGTATGGTCACCGATTTCATTTTTCAAACTAACAAAAATTATCCTATCTCCTTTATTTTTCGAATTATTTTATATGTTCTCTGTCTTAATCAAACAGTTCTTAGTAACGAACTGTAAGTAAGGAGCGACCCGGCTCAATAGTAACCAAAACTCGAAAACCTGGAATTTTGATATCAATAGATACATCAATAGAATCAAATTTTTATGCTGATTTCAAATATATATGTTTTATTAAGTTTAGTCTTACCAATCAGAGGTTATGCGCCTGAAAAAATTTGGCTTATTTTCGAAAAAAGGGAAAAACAACCCCTAAAATTCATAGAACTTTAATGAAAATCACACCATCAGATTCAGCGTATTAGAGAACCCTACTATAGAAGTTTCAATCCTCCATCTTCAAAAATGTGGAATTTTGTATTTTTGGCCAGAAAAAAGATCAAGGATGCGTGTTTTTTTTCCAGGGGTGATCGTACCGATCCAGTAGTCCTAGAATATCGTGAAAGGGCTCATTCGAACACAAATTAAAAGTTCTGGTATTCTTTTTAAGTAACCAAAAAATTGGAGGGCAACTTGGCCCCTCCCACGCTCATTTTTTCCCGAAGTCACCCAATCAAAATTTTGAGATAGCCATTTTGTTCAGCATAGTCAAAACTTTAATGAATATGTCTTTGAGGATGACATAATTCCCCACAGTTCCCGGGGGAAGGGCTGAAAGTTATGAACTTTGCCCATTGTTTACACATAGTATTGGTTAGTGGGAAGTATACAGACGTTTCACGAGGGATTTTTTTCTGGTGGGGAGTCGGAGAAGGGGGTTACGGGGGAGGATATTTCCAGTGATGACGTTTCCTTGGGGGAAGGGTCGTTTCCATGAAGGGGCGCCATATTTCCCAGCATTATATAAAAAACGATCAGAAATTAAATAAAAAAAAGTTTTTTCAGCTGAAAGTAAGGGGCAACATTAAAACTTAAAACGAACAGAAAATATTACGTATATGAGGGGGTTCTACCCCTAGGCAATACCTCGCCCTTTACGCTGAAGTTTTTTTAGTACTTTCAAAAGAGCTATCTATTCCAATTAGCCGACCTTTGTGATTCAGGGGTTTGTGATCCGAACAAAATTTGAACTTAAGCGTCAAGAGCGAGGTTTTGACTTAGGGGACAAACTCCATAATATACGTAATAAAAACATACAAATATAGCATTTTGTTACTTAAGTTAATTCGTAAATTACGGCAGAACAAAATTCCGAGAAATTCATTTAGCCAAAAAAAGTTAAATTATATTCAAATTTCGTTTTAATTATTCATGTACGGTGAGCCAAAATAAAAGCTGCATTAATTCAAAAACGTTCAGAAATTAAATGATAAAAAAGTTTTATTTTAACTGGAAGTAAGGATCGACATTAAAACTCAAAACGAACAGAAATTATTCTGTATATGAAAGGGGCTGTCCCCTCCTCAACGCCTACGCTAAAGGTTGACTCTGTCACACAACTTTATTTTTTAAAACAATAAAAAAAACTCTAGGGTAAAGAGTGAGGTGTTGAGGAGGGACAGCCCCTTTCATATACGGAATAACTTCTGTTTGTTTTAAGTTTTAATGGCACTCCTTACTTTCAGTTAAAAAAAATTTTCTTTAATTTAATTTTCTTTAGGATTAGCATGTATTATTGTAACACTTTTGTTTATGGATTAGTAGCTTTTCACAAAAATTGTTATTATTATCGTAAAAGTAATTATACCATATTTTATGTATTTTAACGGCTAAACATACATGCTAACAGAATTGCGGTAATTAATTGAAAAAATTCAAATCATTAATCATTTGCTTAATAAGTCTATAAATCTGCTAGTTAAGTATATTTCAAACCTTTGTTCAACTTTGAAGCAAAATTTTATCTGAATTAATTTCCTTATTATATAATACAAAGTTGATACCACGTTGTGTGCTTTGCACGAGTGTTTTGGAAACAAGCATAATTTAACAATTATTCCATTATGTGTTTTAATTAATTTAATCGCATTTGCGGCACAGTGTTAAAAATTAGTAGAGATAATATCGCAGCAACGAGTATAACATAGTTTTGGAGGCATTGTGATAGGGGAAACCATATGCTAATATCATTGTAGAAATGATTTTAACCCTATACAAATAATTGTTAATTTGCTTGATAAGTTAACAAAAGTGTTACTTAATTGTTATTTCAACCTTTTGTTCAGCTGTAAGTGAAACAATACCTAAAGTAAAGTAGAGAACTTTCTATCTACAAAAGAGAAAGTAGACATTGTATTGTTAGCGCTTCATAAGGGTTGTCGAAAGGAATATGCGGGAACATTAATAAAATTTAGGTTTAAGTAACGTAACTGAAAATAATTAATCATATGCAAATAATTGTTTTACGTAAGTATTTTTGAACCTTTTGTTAATGTTAAAAGCAAAATTAGGCCTAAAATAAAACAGAGAGTATCTTTTCTGTAAAATATAGGGCTGATTAAGTAGTTGTAGCAGTGCGCAAGTGTTTCCGAAAGAAATATGATTTGAAAATTATGAGGACTCGGTGTATGTGATGCACGTGAACATGGAGTGTAGTGCAAAGAAGCAGTGGAGGCACATGTAATAACGGCAATTATATTATTGTATTTGAACATAAAACATATATATTCTAAAACCCTGTAGAAACGAATGGGACAATATTCAGAAATTCACTCACTCGCTTGATGAGTTAATAACCATGTTACTTAAAAATTTTCTAAACCTTTTATCCTTCTCTCAACCAAAATTACTCCTAAGAAAAAGAAAATATTTTTTCTGTAAAATAGAACTCTAATTAAATATTTTGAACACCGCACAACTATTTAAAGAAATATGATTTCACAATTATTAAAGAGGAACTAAAATTTGAAGTTTTTCCAGTTCTGGGAATGATGAAACTGATACGGTTCTTGACAATTCGTATACTGAGGCCCATGTTCCTGTGGAAAACGTTATATTGGCAGGACCCGACAACAGTTGGGAGAAAGGCCACAAGACATGGTTAAAAAAGTTGCACACTTTGGTATTTTTTCACTCTCTTTACTTCAATTAAATTGTTAAGATCAAAGTCTCTTTCACTCGAAGGACGCGGGAATCATTCTTTTTACCAATTTTTAGCTAAAATCGCTTTCCTCTGCTCTTTTATGAAATGATGATATATATAGGCTCTAACTAAATAAAAGCTTCAAATTATTAAGCGCAAAGTATACAACTACTAGCTAGTATGATCTCTGTAATATCTGCCTTATCCCAGCCCTCCAGTTGTCTTTCCAGCATTTTTAACCATTTAAGAAGAAGTAGATCAAAGTCAAATTAACAAATGAAAAGCGGAAAATTGGATTTAATCAAAGAAATCAAAAAATGTTTCGGTCAAACATTCTTCTTAGAAAAAGAACAGTGGGTATGCAGAAAAGTACTGGAGAAGCAACGATCAAAACCAACCTTTTTGGTATCTACTCTCAAACTGATAAAATTCTGCAAAGGCTTTGTGTACCATCCTAAAGTACGCGTTTCACCCTTCTGGGATTGTGATAGCTATTTTTGAGAAATAGAAATCTTGTTTTTTTAGCCATGGGGCCTAAGAATTTGTTTTGGATGAGGCCCATGCTATCAAAATGACAGAAAATGGTAAATTACGGAAATATTTGTTTAAATTCAAGTTTAGGGGCTTCTTGACGCTTTGCAAAGTAGTTAAGTCAGGCAAATGAAACTTTCCGGAATGAATTCAGGGCCAAAACATATATCCCTGGAATATATTCTTGAGTTACTATGGGTACCCTCTTCTTACATCTAGGACTTAGAAGAATGAACACATGACAGGTTTTGCAGAGAGAGAAGACTGAATGCATTTTCTCCACAGATCTGAACCTGTAAATTATTATTATTTTTAAATGATCTAAGAGTGATCATAACAGCGAGAAGGGCCACATGCACAGTGACAGCCGGGCGCGCGCAAATTTTTTTTAATTGTACTCTTTTCGAGTGAAAATCGCTCTCTTTCAGCCTTGATTTGCACTCGCTGGAGGGGTCGGCAGTTAGCCACCTGCTACAGGAGAACAAGATTCTATTGAAGAAAATCCAAAAGTCTAAAAGCAAAATAAGGATTTTGACTCTGATTTATCTCATGACACTGCTGAACATAGCTACATATCATTTTTTTTTTTTTGACGAGGCAACTTTAATTTATACAGTAAATGGATTATTACAATCTTTTAGGGAGACGATTAATTAAAAATAATTATTTAAATGTATTAATTAAAAAATACATGCACAAAGATCTCGATCTAAACAGAGATACTGGGGGTTATTTTAGAAGCTCAGTTTATGATAGTGTAATACAAAGAGAGCCAATTAACACTATTCATCGTTTTAAACCAAGATGAGTTGACTGTTTCAACACAAATCAGATCAATAAACATGCTGCGTTAATCGCTGGGGAAAGATGTCTTATCTCAATCTAGCTTTTGGATGGTCCTTCATTTGTTTTAGCTTGGTTTTGTTTCAGTAATTTCCCTGTCTAGAAACAGTTTACATCATAAGTTTAGTTCTGTTTTATTTATTATTTTATTTTATTCAATACTGGGAAAAGCCATAGGCCTGACGCAATATAAACACAAGAAATGACAGCTGAAACAACAACACTGCAAAACACAAAGCAAAAACAAAAAATATTCTTCAGAAAAAAAAACACTATACAGCTAACTATATTACAGAAACTGTTTTCCATAGAACTCAGCTTCAACTGGAGTACTCTTAAATGTTTTCACCGTTTACGCAGAAACTACGGTATCAGCAGGTAAACTATTCCAAAGTTCTGTTGCTCGGTTAATAAAGCTACATTGACCTATTTTCTTGTGCACTCGCAGCTGATACAGTTTCTACGAGTTTTGTCGAGTGGCTGAGTAATGACTAAGTTTGAAGAAATCGGCCCAGTCCACATTACCGACACCCTTCATAATAAGGAGCGTAATGATCAGGTCAATCCTGTCCTGTCGAAACTCCAGAGAAGATAATCCCAAACATTGCAGCCGATGCTGATACGATAATTGACTCAAATAGGACATAAACTTGTATTTGACTTTTTTTGCTTTTCTTCTTAGATAGGTGGAGACGTCTTGTCGAAGGGCTTTGCCGAAATATTTGCTTTGTCTTTTCGTTTTGTTTATATTCCACTGGCTAAGAATTACCCTCGTTTTGGTTTTTCTGTTTTTTGTATTTATTAACTTTTTGTCGTTTTGCACGTTTTGACAATAATAAAATTTAAGTATGAGTAACGTAATGCTTTTACTGCGCAGTGCTAAAAATTAATAGAGACAGTTTCGTGGCAGCAATTTTATTCTAGTTCTTAAAGTAATCTGACAGAGAAACACATATGCTAATAACACTATAAAAATGGATGGAACAGTATTCAAATTATTATTGCATTTGCAGTGCAGCACTAAGAAATAATTTTAAAAATAAGCTTTCTTCAAATGAAAGTAAGGAGCAACATTAAAACTTAAACGAACATAAATTATTACGTATATGAAGGGGGCTGCCCTCTCTTCAATACTTAATTCTTTACCCTAAAGTTTGATTTTTTGTTCCAGCTATTTAAGAATGACTCCAGAATCACAAAGGCCGTTTAATTAGAATTATAAGCTCTTTTAAAAGTTCTAAAAAAATCAAACAGTTCGTGGTAACGAACTGTAAGTAAGGAGCGACCCGGCTCAATGGTAACCGAAACTCTAGAAAACGGATTTTTTATACCAATAGATACATCAAAAGAATCAGATTTCAATGCTGATTTCAAATATATAACTTTCATCAAGTTTAGTGCCACCCATCAAAAGCTACGCGCCTGAGAAAATTTGGCTGATTTTCGAAAAAAGGGGGAAAGACCCCCTAAAAGTTATAGAATCTGAATGAAAATCACACCGTCTTATTCAGCGTATAAGAGAACCCTACTGTAGAGGTTTCAAGCTCCTATCTACAAAAATGTGGAATTTTGCATTTTTTTCCAGAAGAAAGATCACGGATGCGGGTTTATTTTTTTGTTTTTCCCCCAGGGGTAATCGTATCGACCCAGGGGTCCTAGAATATCGTAGGAGGGCTCATGGGAATGAAAATTAAAAGTTCTAGTGCCCTTTTTAAGTGACCAAAAAAATGGAGGGCAACTAGGCCCCCTCTCACGCTTATTTTTTTCCCAAAGTCATCCGATCGAAATTTTGAGATAGCCATTTTGTTCAGCATGGTCGAAAATATGACAAATATGTCTTTTAGGGTGACTTAATCCCCCGAAGTTCCCAGAGGGAGGGCTAAAAGTTATGAACTTTACCCAATGTTAACATAGTAGGCCTATTAGTTATTGGGAAGTATACAGAAGTTTTCAGGAGGTTTTTTCTCGTAGTGGGAAGGAAGGGTGGGTCGGTGGTTATGTTGGAGGATCTGTTCATGAAGGAAGTTTTCATGGGGGAAGGGAAATTGCCATTAAGGGGGCGCCGGACTTGCCAGCATTATTTATTGGTTATTGGGAAGTATACAACCATTTTCAGGAAGGATTTTTTTCTGGAGGGGGGAGGCTAGAGGAGGGGGTTACTCTGGAGAATATTTCGGTGGAGGATGTTTCTTTGGGGCAAGGGACATTTCTATGAAGGGGGTGCCGGATTTCCATGCATTATTTAAAAAACAATCAGAAATTAAATAAAAAAACAAGTTTTTTCAACTGAAATGTAAGAAGGAATATTAGAACTTAAAACGAACAGAAATTATAAGGTATGTTAGGGGGTTCTGCCCCAAGTCAATACCTCGCTCTTTACGCTACAGTTTTTTTAGTGCTTTCAAAAGAGCTATCTATTCTAATTAAACGGCCTTTGTGATTCAGGGGTTTGTGAATCAAAAATTTTTTTAAATTTTAACGTAAAGAGGGTGTTATTGACTAAGGGGAGAACCCCCTCATATACTTAATAACATAAACGAAAAAAAAAAAAAAAAAAAAAAAAACAAGTGATACGGCTCAATAGTTATCGAAACTTTTAAAAACGGAATTTTGATGTCAATAAATGTATCAAAAGAATGTGTTTGTAATGCTGATTCTAAATATATAAATTTTATTAAGTTTAGTATAACTCATCAAAGGCTACGAGCCTGAGAAAATTTACTCGATTTTTTAAAGAGGGGGAAACATCCCCTACAAGTGAAAGAATTTTAATGAAAATCACACCGTCAGATTCAGCGTATCAGAAAACCCTATTACATAGGTTTCAAGCTCATATCTGCAAAAATCTGCAACTTTGTATTTTTTGCCAGAAGAATACGAATATAGAAGTTAGTTACGTAAGTTAATTTGTAAAGACATCCATTTAGCAAAAGAAAAGTAAAATTTTTATGCAAATAAAAGCTGCATTAACTAAAAAACGATCAGAAATTAAATAAAAAAAACAAGTTTTTTAAACTGCAAGTAACGAGCGACATTAAAACTTAAAACGAACAGAAAATATTCCGTATATGAAAGGGGCTGTCCCCTCCTCAACGCCTCGCTCTTTACGCTAAAGTTTGACTTTTTCTCACAACCTTACTTTTTAAAACAATAAAAAAACTTTAGCGTAAAGAGCGAGGCGTTGAGGAGGGGACGGCCCCTTTCATATACGGAATAATTTCTGTTCGTTTTAAGTTTTAATTTCGCTCCTTACTTTCAGTTTAAAAAACTTGTTTTTTTTTATTTAATAACATAAAGGACGGTGCATTGAGAAGAGGGTGACTCCCTTCATATACGTAATAATTCCTGTTCGATGTAAGTTTTAATGTTGCTCCTTACTTTCAGTTGAAAAAGTTGTTATTTTAGTTAATTTCTTATGGTTTTTTAAATAGTGCTGTGAAATCTGTGTTCTCCTCCATTAAAAATTACCCTAACCCACGAAACATTCCTCCATGGAAAGATCTTCCCACGTATCCCCCCCCCCACCAGAAAAATCCCCTCTGAAAAACGTCTGTATACTTCCCAATAATCCATACTATATTTAAACGATGGGCAAAGTTCACAGCCTGCAAACCCTTCCCCCTGGGACTGTGGGGGGACGGGGCTTAAGTCACTATTTTGATCGGGGGACTTTGGGGAAAAATGATCTTAGGAGGGGGGCTAGCTGCCCTTCAAAATTTTTGGTAACTTAAAAAGAGCACTAGAACTTTTGAGTTCCGATCAAATGAGCCCTTTCCTGATCTTCGACGGTCACTGGTTCGATACGATCGCCCCTGGAAAAACAAACAAACAAATAAACATGTAGTCGTGATCTTTCTACCGGCAAAAATACACGTTTTTGTACATAGGAGCTTGAAACCTCCGCAGTAGGGTTCTCTGGTATACTGACTCTAATGGTGTCATTTTCATTAAGACCACTTGATTTTTGATGGTGTATCTCCTCTTTTTCAAAATCTGGGCAAGTTTTGTCAGGCCCGTAACTTTTGATGGGTGCTATTAAATTTGATGACTTTTGCATATTTTGAACAAGCGTCAAAATTCGATTCTTTTGATGCATCCACTGTTATCACAACTCTTGTTTCATAAAGTTACGGTTACTATTGTGCCATATCGCTCCCTACTTGCAGTTCGTTACCACGAACTGTTTCATAAAGACAGTGTCGAAGCAGCAATAATACCATAATTTTTAGTGATTCTGACAGAAAATTATATATTCTTGTCAAACAGTTCGTGATGACGAAATGTATCAAATTCGGCATGTTCGTAACGCTTTTGCAGAGGTTTTAAGCTTCTATATACAAAAATGTGAAACTTCGCATTATTTGAGGAGGTATATCACAGATGCGTGTCCCTTTATTTTTTTTCCAAGGGTAAACTAGTAGTTGTGAAAAATCGGGATAAGACTTAATCATATGGAAAGTAAATTCTTAGTGCCCTTTCGAAGCAGCCTTCCTTCGGATTTAATAAAGCAATAGATCAAACAGTTCGTGGTAGCAAACTGTAAGTAGAGAGCAGGGCCGTATCCAGGATTTTTGTTCAGGGGGGGTTTACTAATTTTTGACTTTTTTTGGGGGGGGGGTTTACTAATTTTTGACTCAGTTTTCGACTAATTTTACTGATTTTTACCTAGGTTTTACTAATTTTCGAGTCGGTCAAAAATTTCGGGGGGGGGGTTCAAACCGGGTAACCCCCCCCCCCCCCCCTGGATACGGCCTTGGTAGAGAGTGATACTTTTTAATAACAGCTCAAGCTCTAAAATGAATCTCTGAAACATACAAAATGTAGTAATTTTGAAGTCGCTCATTAAAAGCTATTAGAACACGAAAATTTAAATAAATCTAGAAATGTTAATTTTGTCCCACCATTAAAAAGGGAATGGTTTTGATGTAAATTATGCAGTGGAATTCAACATGCATGAGAGCCCTAAAGTCAATACCCACAAAATGTAAAATTTCTCATTTTTATTATGAAGTGAATGAATATTCAGATGATTACGATTTTTACCTCTTTAGTTGCGTACTTACATGCATCCTTGCTGAGTCAATGTATAAAATTACCGAAAAATTGAAAATCAGCTAAATTATTTTTGAAATAAGTTGTTGCCAAACCCAATTTTACATTCTATTTAGTTGTCTTAACTTAAAAAAAAGCAAATAAACTTCAGTTTTTCTGTATATTCAGATGATTCTTACTTGGTTTAGGCTGAAAAATAATTTAGGCTATTTACTAACTTTTATAAAAAGATTAAATGTGTTTTGCTATTTAGATTCCTTAAGGCTTCCAGGTCCCCAAAGACTCCAAGGAAGACTAATTGAACTACAGTGAGACAGAAAAACATGAAGAGTTTCAGATCTGAATTTATCATTTGCAGAATAATTAGTTGAATAATTAACATATTTAAGTTACATATATGCGGAGCATAAATTGTTTAATAACTAAAGATCAAAATTAAATCTAACTGTCAAGTTTAATGCTTTAGTTCTCAAAGGAAATTAAGTTTGCTATTACTGATATTTTGAAAGCAACTAGGGATACTAAGGCTCTGGGGAAAGAGTATTTCAGCTTCTAGATTGAAAGTCAGACTCAGTTAAAGCTATACATAAAGGTGACAGAGAATACTAACACTAAGAGAATAATTTGCCCTAACTCTCCTTTTAGCTAGATCTATGGTTGAAAGAGGAGCAGGGACCGGATGAATAGTGAAACGGGGCTGCTCCGATCTTAATTAGTCTTTAGGAATCAAAATTCTACGTGCATAAAACAGGTTTAATTATTAAAAATATCTTTTTTATATTTAGATTACATTGTCCGTAAAATACTCCGCGTATATTTACTAGTGTAGGCTGAAAGCTGGGTTGAAAGTCCTTACTGCTTAGTAACCGTTACGAATGAAGAATGTCTTAGAATTTTCAGTAAAAATAACTAATATATATATATATATATATATATATATATATATATATATATATATATATATATATATATATATATATATATATTTATTTTGGAAAAAAGCGGAGTACAAAATGACAAAAGAAAGAAGAAAAACATATATGACATTAAAAATTAAATGAAGGTACAGAAACAGAAACAGCTGAGTAAGTAATGAGTCGTATAGTTTACTGAGGGATGGTCTTGAGGCTCTCCATTCTAGATCAATCACCTTGGTTGATGGATTAAGGATTCCATAAATGGATTAGATCTCCGTGTTAGAAAATCTTAGTGGAAGTCCCAGCAAAAATTTTGCAAATCTGTAGTGCGTGGTTCGTATTTTTCGACCCTCGGTGAGGGACAACATTTCCCATGAGGGGGATGTGCACCAGATGGCAGGAGAGACGATGGCGTTGAATAGTTTTGACTTAATAAATCGATTAAATTAACACTTGCATTTGACAGCTTTTCCATATGCTGAGCGAATAGATTTACAGACTGATTCGGTCAGCAAGCCTCTAGTTGACCTAGGCGTCTGACCGTACGTGATACCAAGGTATTTTAGGGACTGGGACTGCTGGATTCTGATACCATCAAGGACAAGATTGGAATTGGGTGAGCTAGTGCCGTTAAAAACGATAAGTTCCGTTTTCTCTATGTTGACTCGTAGTCCTATTCTTCTGTATAGGGTCATTAGGAGACGAAAATTCCCTTAGCCTGCTGCATAGGAGCAACAAGTCATCTGCATAAGAAATTAAACTTGCATCCAAGCCCTCCAAAAAGAACGTCCCTCAAACGAGTCTAGTTACAGAGTAAATCGCAGAATGGAAGATGACAGGGCTTAGAGCAGATCCTTGCCGAACTACGTTGAAGAGCTGAATGGGTTCAGAAAGCTTTTGCTTGCGGTGACCGGCGATTGTTTCCCATCCCAAAGCTAGAAGAATATACCTGTGGGAGTACAAATCATGGAGAACAAGGACAATGCGGGGGTCGACTCCTGAATCTAAAGGCATCACAGTGCTTGCGAGTGGACGATGGAATCAAACCCAGCAGAAATGTCGACGCTGCTGGCAAACAGTGGCTTTTTAACTACAGATACACACCTCATTAATCTTCTTAGTAACCGATGGGCGTATCCACAGCCCAACCCATTTCTGAATCTAAGTTGTCTGTCTCCCATTAGAGCGTGAGAAATAGTATGGGGCATTAGTGCCTTCTCAAATACTTTGCTGATATCCGATGAAACTGTGATTGGCCTGTAACTTTTACAAAGCAAGGGGTCTCGATTCTTTTTCAGAATATTGGATGTGTGGCAACCATGAAAGTTGCCAGGTGTGGGTCCCTGGCAACTGCTCATTTGCAGTATTAAGGCTAAGTACCCATGTAGAAGTTCTGTGCCATGCTGTAAGTGCCTCGGAGTGATCCCATCGAGCCCTGGGAACTTGTTATTTTTCAATTTTCTCGCTATTATCTCGATATGCCATTTAGAAACAATGACAGAAGTGCAGTGGAGTTTTGTGCTGATTAATTGACTATCTAACTCAGATTTATATACAGAGCCCAGCTCGTTGGGTGGTGGCGCAAACACGTCCTTGTAATGGTTTACCCAACTTTCGTCGGGAGTTGGACTTTACACAACAGCGTCAGCCCTGTTAGATTGGAGTCGCTTCCAAAGGATGTTTGAGTCACTCCTGCAATCAAAGACAGCTTATCCACATGCTGGACTTGTATAGTCTCGACAGTACATTTTAATTCTTTTTTTTTGGCATTTCGAAAGCACTGAAAAACTACTCCAGAGCGGTTTGTCGCAATCCCTCCACAATTCACACCAGAACTTGGATCTTTTCTTGGCAAACTTGAATTTTGGGTTACCCCATCCCTTTTTACGAGCGTTGGGGTACACTCTTGCGGAGCAAAAGATGTTCAGATCTCGTCTGTCTTCATTTTGTCCATGAGTAAGCAGGCGGAACGGTACTTTGATTTTAGCAAGAGTCGACGCTTATAGGTGGAATGAATCATATAATATGATTCATTAGTATTTTTGGTTTCTTTATAGTTGACTTGATTCAAACAGACAACTTGAACACTGCTCGACAGATGAAAAGTAGTGCGACAATATTAGTAAAACTTAGAACAACGAACAAAAACGAGGCTGATCAGAGCATGTAAAAGAGAAAATGCCAAGACCTTCAAACAGCCGTCCGTAGTACTGGGAGAAGAGAAAATAAAACAAAAATATATAGATAACACGCGCTCTCGTTTTTAATAGTAGCTTCGAACTTGAAGATACTTGAAGATTCAAAACGAGGAAAATTTTGAAGCGGGCCTCTTTGAGGTAGGAAAATAACAAACAGATCCAAAAGGGAAAATTCTTAAGTAAACAAATCAGCTCAAAAGCCAGACACGTACATCTTGGCGTAGTGCAAAGTCTTGTATATTCGACACGCGTGTAGGTAGCTATTTTTCCTATAGGATATCTGGTATTGTGTAAAGGGGTAACCTCGCCTTCTTCTTTCATAACTTGGTATAACTTCTTAATTTTTCAAGATGGCACTGAATTTCCAAGGGGGGGGGGTCTATCCCCTTACTTCTGTTACCTATGGTCGTAACGCTAAAACCTTCCAAAATCTGCTTAGAAGGTTAATTCTTAAATATTTCTATGAATTAGATTAGTTTGCAACTATATTTGGAGAAGAATCCTCTTTTAAAGAAAATATTCGACAACCAGGAAATTTGTTAAGTATTTTTGAGTCAATTTTACCAGAATCATAGAGAGTCGATTCTCAATAGCTGAACACCCTCCTGAGAGTAATTTGTATCATTAGACAAAGCTAGAAAAGACTTTAAAATGAAAATAAAATAAAGTTTCTGCGGAAAATGCACACAATTTTTAGAATTCTCTAACTTTAAAATAAAGAAAGTTCTCTCTTAGTGTGCTAGAACAACTAATACAAGGGATATACAAAAAAAACTGTCAAAAAGTAATAGATTAACTTAATTATTTAAAGCGCAGTCTAGTAACTACAGATTCACTGTGGTTAGCCACAAGGTACCCTTTTGGGACCATTTTGTTTCTTATCATGGTAAAAAGATTGGTGGTAGGATATATAGATGAGTAGCAGCATGCCGATGATCTGTCATTGCTAGGTAAACTCTCTAGAGGAATCCCTAGATAAGCAGGAGACATCCTTAATAGCATTTGTGATGAAACTAATACAGCTGATATGTCTGTTAATATAGATAAGTGAGTTGTATTAAACTTCTCCTTTCTAAATGTTACAGTTAATTTCACCTCACCTCTTTTGCCGTCTCAACGTGTGAACGAAATAAAGAAACTCATTATTCATTTAGCTTCTTACCTTTGACCGGAAAATCAGTTTCTTAGAAACATATTATGAAGACATTAAGCAACATATTATGGCTAAGACCTATGATAAGTTTTGAAAATTGTTTTCTGTGTTGTGGCTACTCCCTCTTACAGCTAATAATTATCTAGGCTCCGGGACTAGAACCATAGTAAAAATTTGTTAAAGGAGCTAAAAATCCTATATATTAAATGTTAAAATGCTATGATGCTAAGTTAAAAATGTAATGCAGATAATATATTATATATGTAAGACTCTTCTTTTGGATTAACAAATGATACATAAATTAGGACACAATATATTGGCTCCACTCTTCTGAGAATTACCCCCACCTTTGTCGAAAATGGTTGCAAATTCGTTCATAATTGCTCCTCATTTTGGTATAAAGTAATGTTGTCTTTGATAAATTATTTTAAGTTGTAAGGGACAGCTGATAATTATTTAACTTTTAATTTTAACAGTATTTTGGTAATATTGCCTCGTAATCAAATATAGCTTTAGCAAGTGATGATGGCAAGTTAAAGATGTTAAGAAGGTTAAGGTAGTGACTCTGGACTCTTTTGAGGGTTACTGCCACATTTCAACAAAAATCTCATGGCTACTTATTATAGTAAGATTGATTTCAAGTTTTAGCACGTTGGCTAACCCTTTACAAGTGATAATTATAAAATTCCCATGATTAGTAGCACACAAACAGCTAGTTGGAAGGGATGCAAACCATGCATCAAAATTAAATAATGAAATAAATTGCCATGAATGCCAACTAGTGGAAGAAGGATACGGGAAAAAATGGTCAAACCCCGGGGAAATTGTCACAATATTTTGTTTTATGCTAAAATGTAAAACACATTTTCTACCCAAATTTCCTTGCTTAAGTGTACCAAATTTGCCCTTGAAAGGGGAAAATGAGGGGGAAGAGGAATCGATTTTTTTTCTTATAAGTATTTTGGAGTTTCAGTAGTTGTTTTCTAACAAATCAAGCATGCTGACTCCAAATCTAATTTCAGATGTTCATTTTCCCATATCTTAATACCCATTTCAAACCTAAAGGGACGAGGAGGGGGTCGTAACTCGATATAAGAGATAGTTCGATTTTTTGGTTGTTTCCAATGGAATCAGTGGTGGCGAATTCCAAACTGAAGTTAAAACTTGATTTCACGGAGTCAAGCACCTCATCTTACCTAAAATGGTTGTGATAGTTAACCTGCATGAACTAGTTATTTTAATCATTTTTGGTCGATTCCCTATTTTCCTTCACGCTAGGATTGGCGCCTTAGAATATGAGTCTCGAACAGTTTAACTTCAAACTCATATTCCAGAATCCCCCCTCCAGTTTGCGGCTTCCATTCCTTAGTGCCAATCTTTAAGTGATCTAACCAGGGGGGACATCTACCAAACTAATTGCTAGATGATTGAGTGAAAGGCTATGTACAAGGTTTGTGCTGTTATATTTACTTCTAAAAAGGACACAAGGATAAACTGGAATCCGTGAGCGTTGAGTAGAAGTATTTAGTGAGATACTGTTTATGATTATGTAAGCGTCAAGTATGTGCGCCTAAGACTGGGCGCAGTATTTTACAAGGCAAAGCCGTCTCTCGTGCTTTGCGAGGCCATGGTCTGTTGGAGGTAGCCCTTTATGTGAACCTTTCATCATCAGAACTGAATAGCAAAGTATTTGATGGCAAGGACATGCTACAAAAGGTGGCCGGCGTTTAACCCCCAGCGAATACCCCCCGGAAAATACCCCCCCGCGGAAAATATTCCTCCGCGGAAAAATACCCCCCCGGAAAATACCTCCCGCGGAAAATACCCCCCAGAAAATACCCCTCTGCAGAAAATATACCCCTGGAAAAAACCCCTCCGGAAACTACTCCCCCCCGCGGAAAATACCCCCTCGGAAAATACCCCCCGCGGAAAATACCATAAATAACATAAATGAATATAGTGAATGGGGGGTGTGTGTTTAACATCCCAAAAAATGTCCTCCCCCACGACAAATACCCCTCCCCATAGAAATATCCTCTGGACAGTTCAATCCTGGCGAGGATTTATCCCGGGGGGGGGTCATTTTCCGGGGGGGTATTTCCAGGGGGGTATTTTCCGAGGTGGTGGGGTTTTTTCCCCGGGGGAGGGGTATTTTCCAGGGGGTATTCGCCTAGAACTGCTACAAAACCCTTGAAAAGGCAAGGCAGGCGTACGAGTCGCTCCTTGAAAGAGGTACCATCGACAAAGTGCAGGTGTCGGGTGCAGCAGAGCTTATCCATGAATAGAGTCCATGGTGTAAAAGAACGAATATCTGAGTCAAGAACTGCCCGCCTTTGGCTTTAGTATTTGAACCTATTTGGAAGCCGGAGAAAGAGCCTGAGAGCTGAAGTGGTAACCTTAAGCTCTATCTACAGTCGTTGTTAGAAATTCTTTCTTACACCGCTGCTTCCGGCCACAATCTTTAAGCAAAGGTTACTTGACGTTTCCTGCAGTCGATTTTTCAGTTGAGAATAGACAACCCAGAGCAATACAGAACGTTACAGGAATACCTATTCATCCGGAGAACTGATAATTACTGGGCGGCACTTTCTCCTGATTTGGTGATCGAACAGACGTTAATGAGAAGTAGGAAAATGAATGGTGGTCTGACGAGAGGTAGAGGATGACTGAAGTGCACCAGACAATTTGGACCGCTAATCTTCCAACGTCTAGCCGTGTCGGCTAGCACCAGTGGTTTTAATTTAAACGAGGTTCTGTCGTTTGATCACTGTGCCACCATCGCTCTTTAGTTCGTTCGATGTTATGAGGACAGCCAACAAAGCATCTCTAATAAATTTATTGATGAAAACTGAAGGAATCGATGGTCCTGTGACATTGCAAACCTCCTAGAGAGTTTTGGACGGTGGCTGGCTAGTCCACAAAATCCCGTGGACTGCTGAATCCATGTATTCTGAGATGGTACGATCTCATGTATATTAAAAAAACCGTAAAGAAAAGAGAGACGAAGATAATAACAGCCGGTGAAAAACGTTGACTACAGTGCAAATATTTCGGTCAAGACCTCCGCTTGACTGTCCTCAGTGCAAAATAACAAAATACAAATACCAATAAAAGTCCAAACGATAATATAAGAACCCAACCTTAAAACAAGCACAAAAAATAAAGTAAGAAGACCCTCTCCAAGCAACGGTGAAAGGGTAATTGAATAAAAAATAAAACACTGAATGGCAATTCAATCTTTTAAAATATGTAGAGCCTTTTTAAAAGCCAATCGCTTCCCACGTAAGATGTTTTCATCTTACCTTTCACTGTTGCTTAGAGAGGGTCTTCTTATTTTAGTTTTTGTTTGCTTTTAGGTTTGGTTTTCATATTATCGTTTGGACTTTCTTTGGTTCTTTTTCTTTGGTTCTTTTCTTTCTTTGGTTCTTTCTTTGATTCTATTTTCTTTGGTTCTTTTCACTGGCTGAAAAATTTCCTTAATTATATTATTCCTTTCTTTTGCTTTTTTAATCACTATGTACCCCACTAGTGGTGAAGAAAAAAGAAGAATACAAAAATAAGGCACTTCAGTGCTTCAAGGTTTGGACTTTTATCGGTATTTTTGTTTTATTATTTTGCACTGAGGACAGTCAAGCGGAGGTCTTGACCGAAATATTTGCATTGTAATCTACATTTTTCACTGGTTGTTATTATCCTCGTTTCTCTCTTCTTTATGTTTTTTTTTTGTTTTGTCATGACTAGCTAGTTTGATCTCAGAAATTGTTTACGACAAGCTTAAGGGGAGCAAATAACCAAGTCTGTTTTTAACCCTATAGAGGCAATTGTTGTAAAAAAACAACACTGTACTTTTTGAGCTTGGACTGCCATCTTGCTGTAAAATTATACTGCTTTTATCAACATCTTTCGATGGGGCTGAAAGATGACAGTCGATTGATACCTTCGGGGAGCTGCTGTGTGACATGTGGCCTAAACAGTGAGTTACCAAACCAAAGGGTAAGAAAAACGAATGAAAAGGTAGGCAATTTCTAAGCTAGAAACTGGAAACAAAACGAAAAGGTGGGAGATTCCTTGCATGTCATATGCGCATAAAATATATACCGTTTAGAATTACTGTAGTTAAAATTCACGAAATATGCAAGAATTTCGATCAGTAGCAAGATAAACTTCCTCCTGTTGTAAAAATACAACATCGGACGATCGTGGCTCAAAATTGTGAAACGAATAACTAATTTTTGTTTTCTTTTTAGATGACGGAATCTTACGACAGACTAAGAAAACGAGCTCAAAATCGCCGAATTGACGCAGAAGAGGCGGCCAAGTATATTTTTGACATTCGAGAAGACATGTTGTCTGACTTGTCCGACGATGATGATGACGATGATCCAGACTTCCTGTCTCCAGAAGATCTTATCGATGATCCTGATGCAGACTTGTTGCCCCTACTGGACAATCTCCACTTCTTCTTGGAACAATCTCTACTTCGTCATATGGGTGGCGTAGATTTAGCAGACATGCTGGCGGAGATGTGCCAAACTCATCTTCGGACACGAAAATGGTATATGAGAATCTTCTGGTGGCTTATTGACACAGCAGTCTGCAATAGCTGGCTTCTTTTCAGGTCAGACGTCAAAGCGCTGACTTCAAGGAGAGACGAACCAATGATCTTGAGAGCCTTCAGGTCTAAATTTGCTGCAGGGTTGTATGCCTCGGCACGTGTGATACCCCAACGTAAACGTGCTAGACCATCCGCAGATGCCGAAGCAGGTCTCAGCCTCATTCGAAGTCGCAATCAAATCCAACCGGCAATATCTCCTCAAGCTAATGGACTTGATCACTGGCCAAAAAAGACTGAGAAACAGAGTCGCTGCAAACAGTGCAAATCAGGATATACCACTTTTGAATGCGAAAAATGTGACCTTCCACTGTGCCTTACTGCCAAAAACGATGGCCAGTCATTTCAAGGCCAGCCATTGTTTATGAGTACAGCCGTCATATGGGTGGTGTAGATTTAGCATACATGCAGGCGAATATTTGCCAAACTCATCTTTAAACACGAAAATGATGTATGAAATTCTTTTGGTGTCGTATTGACACAATAGTTTGTAATAGCTGGCTTCTTCTCAGGTCAGACGACAAAGCGCTCACTTCAAGGACAGACAAACTGATGATGTTGAGAGCCTTCAGATCTGAAGTTGCAGCAGGGTTGCAAGCCTCGGCGCGTGTGATGCCCCAACGTAAACGTGCTAGACCATCCGCAGATGTTTAAGCAAGTCCCAGCCCCATTCGAAGTCGCAATCGAATCCGACCGGCAATGTCTGCTCAAGCCGATGGACTTGATCACTGGCCAAAAAAGACTGAAAAGCAGATCCGCTGCAAAGAGTGCAAATCGGGATATACCACTTTTGAATGCGAAAAATGTGACCTTCCACTGTGCCTTACTGCCAAAACCAATTGTTTTAAAGCCTTCCACACCAAGTGAAAATGCCCCATTTTTATATACTCGAGAGGCTAATGTTGTATTTTTACAACATTGTCTAAAATTGACAATTTTGAATAAATCATGCAAAAAAATTTTTTTTCGTCAATAGTCTGACCTAGAGATTAAATGGGAAGCGTTGGAGATTTTTCCTGGTATTCGTTCCTATAGTGGCCTGTCAAGGGTTAATGATTTTGATTTGTCCAAAAAACACGCTAACCTAATTAACCAGCAAGGATCTTTGCAGCATTGTAGGGTAAATAGAATTCTTACGAAGTCTCTTCGTTTTAGACTAAATCTAGGGATACAATCGGAACTGAAATTTAGTGATAGGGTTTGTTTTCAGTCATTGAACCACATTTTAAAAGACCATAAAAACCGACGTTTTTTCCTTTTTAACACTATCTAAAAAATTTGAAATTTTTTACAGCAAAACCTCTCGCCAGCAGATTTTCTACAGATTTCTAAAATAGCTTAAGGTTCTTTCTGTCACGGCATTTTTATGGCTAGAACTCGTTTATTGCAAAATTTTGTAGAATTACAATACGAAAAATTTTGAAATTCTAGATTTTTTTCTTCCTAGTTTCTGTCCTGGTCCGTTTGTTGAGAACCTATCGTCTAAAGCTTTTACACCTGACGAAACTCATGTCTTGTCTAAGGGATCAAAATTTTGCTTGCCTCAATCACGAGTAAATTTCTCAGAGATATGTCTTCAGTGTGGTGGCGGGTATATTTGGTTGAAGAGGTTATTTGGAAAACCCAGATATAGCCTATTTCTAGTAGAGGTGGTTAGGAATCTTCTTGACTTTACTCGGCATTCCTCAAACTAAAAAAATCAGAAAACATAAATCCTCAAAAATTTAACAAAAGACCCAGACATCGTTATCACCAGGGCTGACAAAAGGAAAAAGGATTATTATTTTTGATAAAATTACATATAATAAAAAAGTTACAGATCTTTTATCTGACACTCACACTTATAAGGCTATAGATTCAGACACCACGAAAAAGTTCACTCGTGAAGAACGAAAAGAGCTGGGAATTTTGCAAACTGAAAGACTCATTACTCCACAAATGTAGAAAGTATCTCATTCTAAAGGGTGCTCCGCCACTAAATTCTATGGTCTCCCAAAATTCCACAAAGATAGAATTTCTTTTTGCCCAATTGTGGCTTCTTACAGCTCTCCAGTAGCCAGACTTGGAAAATGGTTATCCACGATTTTTCTCCTCTTATGTCAACACAAACCTCTTATTCAAAATTCAGTTCACCTTGATGAAAAATTAAAAGACCTTGATATAAAAAAAGATACAATTTTGGTAAGTTTTGATGCTATATATATGTATGTTTTTTTTCATATCAGGAAGTGTGAATTTGCTCTTCAAAAGAAACTTGAAGATAATATTGACCAGATAGACTATAAAACACTAAATATCGAAACTACTATGCGTTTTGTTCGCCTTTGCAATAGGTCTTCCTTATATTTCCGATACAATATTCCAAATTATGGATCTACCAGTGGTCCTTGTAAACCCCCAGTTAAGGATTTTAAAGCGGGTCTGCATACCTAATGTTTATATGTAATAATAATAATAATTATAATTTTATTTTGGCCCATTCATACGAAAAAAGAGAAAAAGCGGAGCAATAAAATAGAAGAAAAGAAAAAAAAATAAGAACACTCAATATCAAAGAACAAAGTTAAGTAGTAACTTCTTCATTCACACTCGTAGATATAACAGTTCGTGGTAACGAACTGTAAGTAAGAAACGACTCGGCTCAATAGTAACCGAAACTCTAAAAAACGAATTTTGATATCAATGGATACATCAAAAGAATCAGATTTTGATGCTGATTTAAATTTTTGTAAGTTTCATCAAGTTTAGTCTTACCCATCAAAAGTTACGCGCCCGAGAAAATTTGCCTGATTTTCGAAAAAAGGGGGAAACACCTCCTAAAAGTTATAGAACCTTAATGAAAATCACACGATCGTTAAGCTTGTCGTAAAGCTTGTCGTTAAGCTTGTCGTAAAATCATTAAAAACAGACTTGGTTATTTGCTCCCCTTAAGCTTGTCGTAAACAATTTCTGGGATCAAACTAGCTAATCATGACAAAACAAAAAAAAAACGTAAAGAAGAGAGAAACGAGGATAATAACAAGAAGTGAAAAATGTAGATTACAATGCAAATATTTCGGTCAAGACCTCCGCTTGACTGTCCTCAGTGCAAAATGAGTTTCTTTATTTCGTTCACACGTTAAGACGGCAAAAGAGGTGAGGTGAAATTAACTGTAACATTTAGAAAGGAGAAGTTTAATACAACTCACTTATCTATATTAACATATCAGCTGTATTAGTTTCATCACAAATGCTATTAAGGATGTCTCCTGCTTATCTAGGGATTCCTCTAGAGAGTTTACCTAGCAATGACAGATCATCGGCATGCTGCTACTCATCTATATATCCTACCACCAATCTTTTTACCATGATAAGAAACAAAATGGTCCCAAAAGGGTACCTTGTGGCTAACCACAGTGAATCTGTAGTTACTAGACTACGCTTTAAATAATTAAGTTAATCTATTACTTTTTGACAGTTTTTTTGTATATCCCTTGTATTAGATGTTCTAGCACACTAAGAGAGAACTTTCTTTATTTTAAAGTTAGAGAATTCTAAAAATTGTGTGCATTTTCCGCAGAAACTTTATTTTATTTTCATTTTAAAGTCTTTTCTAGCTTTGTCTAATGATACAAATTACTCTCAGGAGGGTGTTCAGCTATTGAGAATCGACTCTCTATGAGTCTGGTAAAATTGACTCAAACATACTTAACAAATTTCCTGGTCGTCGAATATTTTCTTTAAAAGAGGATTCTTCTCCAAATATAGTTGCAAACTAATCTAATTCATAGAAATATTTAAGAATTCACCTTCTAAGCAGCTTTTGGAAGGTTTTAGCGTTACGACCATAGCTAACAGAAGTAAGGTGGTAGAACCCCCCCCTTGGAAATTCAGTGCCATCTTGAAAAATTAAGAAGTTATACCAAGTTATGAAAGAAGAAGGCGAGGTTACCCCTTTACACAATACCAGATATCCCTTAGGAAAAATAGCTACCTACACGCGTGTCGAATATACAAGACTTTGCACTATGCCAAGATGTACGTGTCTGGCTTTTGAGCTGATTTGTTTCCTTAAGAATTTTCCCTTTTGGATCTGTTTGTTATTTTCTTACCTCAAGTAGGCCCGCTTCAAAATTTTCCTCGTTTTGAATCTTCAAGTTCAAAGCTACTATTAAAAAAAGAGAGCGCGTGTTATCTATATATTTTTGTTTTATTTTTTCTTCTCGCAGTACTACGGACGGCTGTTTGAAGGTCTTGGCATTTTCTCTTTTACATGCTCTGATCAGCCTCGTTTTTGTTGGTGGTTCTACGTTTTACTAATATTGTCGCACTACTTTTCATCTGTTGAGCAGTGTTCAAGTTGTCTGTTTGAATCCAGTCAACTATAAAGAAACCGAGAATACTAATGAATCACATTATATGATTCATTCCACCTATAAGCGTCGACTCTTGCTAAAAGGAAAGTACCGTTCCGCCTGCTTACTCATGAACAAAATGAAGACGGACGAGATCTGAGCATCTTTTGCTGCGTAAGAGTGTACCCCAACGCTCGTAAAAAGGGATGGGGTAACTCAAAAGTCAAGTTTGCCAAGAAGAGATCCAAGTTCTGGTACGAATTGTGGAAGGATTGCGACAAACCACTCTGGAGTAGTTTTTCAGTGCTTTCGATATGCCAAAAAAAAGAATTCAAACGTACTGTCGAGAATATACAAGTCCAGCAAGTGGAAAAGCTGTCTTTGATTGCAGGAGTGACCCAAACATCCTATGGAAGCGACTCCAATCTAACAGGGCTGACGCTGTTGTGTAAAGTCCAACTCCCGACGAAAGTTGGGTAAACCATTACAAGGACGTGTTTGCGCCACCACCCAACGAGCTGGGCTCTGTATATAAATCTGAGTTAGATAGTCAATTAACATAAAGAAAGAAAAACGAGCAAAAATGGGCTTTTTATAGGCCAAATGAAGATACTAAAAAAACAAAGCGAATATTTCGAGAGGACAAACGCCTCTCTTCTTCAGCGCGAAACGAAACGATGTATCAATAAAAGCTAAAAAATTAGAAGAATTAAAACCAACTACCTAACAACAATAAAAGCGAGTTATTCGCCAATATCCGTTATTTGCACAAAATCCTAAAAAACCTGAACTGCCATCGACGGATACTAGCTAACAACTGAACAAAGAGAAGGAAACCAATTCATTCCCTCGAAAAAACAAAACGAACCAGAAATTAAATAAGTTGGAGAACTACGGAATTTGATTTCGGATTTTAATTAATGCATTTCTTGCAGACACCCTTTGAGACCTAAGGGGTTGTTCACGTGTTTGATTAGATGACTGGGAAAGTGGTTCAAGTTTTATTTCAGGGATTACTAAAGTATCGGCTTCTCTTTTGAGAAAACCGAAATATGACTCGTTTATTCTTAAATCATCGGAATATCTGTTTAAAGCTAGACCTAAATGCTGGTATTTATAAATTTCAAAAGCCTCTCTGTAGTGCTGGATAACACCTTTTTCATGCGAAATAAGGCTTGCTTGATTAAACAAAATAGTATGGTCTGGTTTTTCCAAAATGTGCTCTGCAAGGGCAAAGTCAAAATTTTCTGTTTTTTCCGCTTTTTAAGTGTATTATTAATTAAACTAGAGTGTTGAGTTAATCTATCAGTTAGTCGCTGATTAGTTCTTCCGATATACCAAACACCACACGAACAAGGAATTCTGTAGACACCGGAGTTTTCACCTATTGGGATAGGGTCTTTACCTTGATAAATTTGGGACCTGATAGTTTTTCTGGGTCTATAATAAGTGTAAATTTTATTTTTTCTTAGATTTTTTTAAATGTGGTCTGAAATCCCTTTAAAATATGGGAGACCAAGATAAACTGAATTTTCCCTTTGATTTGTGTTTTCTGTATAACTATCTGATAATCTTTTAATGCATTTTGCAATTACAGAATTTATTAAACTAATTCGATAACCATTCCCAAATAAAATATCTCTAAGGTGGTTGAGCTCTAAATCCAAGAAACGTGTTGAACAAACTTTCAATGTTCTATCAACTAGAGAAGTAACAACTCCTCTTTTCACAGCAGGAGAATGATTTGAGGAATAACTTCAGTAACGGTCATTGTGTGTGGGTTTTTTATAGACACTAAACTCGAATAATTAATCAGTTCGGTGCACCAGAACATCTAAGAATGGAAGAAGCCTCTCTATCTCTGATTCCTGAATAAATTTCAGTTTTGGATCCAAAGAGTTGAGCAAGTGAAGAAAAGAACCCAGAGACTCGTCACCATGCTCCCATAAATAAAAAATTATCATCTTTAAAACGAACCCAAAATTCAGGTTTACAAGAACTTTGCAAAATAGCCCTTTCTTCAAGGTCTTCCATGAAAATATCAACCTGTATTGGAGAAAGAGGGGCACCCATGGAGAGCCCATATTTCTGTCTATAAAAAATGCCTCTATAATGGAAGTAAAAAGAAGTTCTGTTACAAAGGGCTGTAAGCGAAATAAGTGTCTGATTCGAAAGAGTAGAATTTTCTGATATAGATGGGTTAGAATTAAGTTTTTGCTCCAAAAACAGTTCGGCCTTTTGAGGATCACAATTAGTATACATTGAATCTGCATCAAAACTGCCAATTTTTGTGTTTGGTTTAACCGAAACTTGCTTTACCTTGGAAACAAAATCAGCGGAATTTTTAATATAGGACTTTTTAGCCTGAATTAGTGGGCGAAATATCACTGATAAGAATTTCCCAATTTTTGCTGTAGGAGAATTAAAAGAAGAAACAATGGGTCAAAGTGGATTACCGGGCTTATGAACTTTAGGAAGACCATAAAAGCGAGGGGACGTGCATCCGCGTGGGTAAAACCTTTTGTACAACTGATCTGTAATTTCATTTATCGGCTTTTCGTAATAATCCTAGAATGATCTTTATGAAGTGCGTGTAAGACCAAGTGTTCATTTTTACTAAAATTTTTTAAATTTCGATTATTAACAGAAGGATTACGAGAAAAAAGTCAGAGAAATTTTAAATGATTCTAACACATATGAACAATTAGCTACCGATCCCACTGAAAAATTTGTACAGGAAGTCCGAAAAGAGCTTTCTTATCTAAAAGGAAAAGGTGAAATTACAGATCAGTTGTACAAAAGGTTTTACCCACGCGGATGCACGTCCCCTCGCTTTTATGGTCTTCCTAAAGTTCATAAGCCCGGTAATCCACTTTGACCCATTGTTTCTTCTTTTAATTCTCCTACAGCAAAAATTGGGAAATTCTTATCAGTGATATTTCGCCCACTAATTCAGGCTAAAAAGTCCTATATTAAAAATTCCGCTGATTTTGTTTCCAAGGTAAAGCAAGTTTCGGTTAAACCAAACACAAAAATTGGCAGTTTTGATGCAGATTCAATGTATACTAATTGTGATCCTCAAAAGGCCGAACTGTTTTTGGAGCAAAAACTTAATTCTAACCCGTCTATATCAGAAAATTCTACTTTTTCGAATCAGACGCTTATTTCGCTTACAGCCCTTTGTAACAGAACTTCTTTTTACTTCCACTATAGAGGCATTTTTTATAGACAGAAATATGGGCTCTCCATGGGTGCCCCCCTTTCTCCTATACAGGCTGATATTTTCATGGAAGACCTTGAAGAAAGGGCTATTTTGCAAAGTTCTTGTAAACCTGAATCTTGGGTTGTTTTTAAAGATGATAATTTTTTTTTTATGAGAGCGTGGTGACGATTGTCTGGGTTCTTTTCTTCACTTGATCAACTCTTTGGATCCAAACTGAAATTTACTCAGGAATCAGAGATACAGAGGCTTCTGCCATTCTTAGATGTTCTGGTGCACCGAAATTATTAATTATTCGAGTTTAGTGTCTATAGAAAACCCACACATAATGACCGTTACTTAAGTTATTCCTCAAATCATTCTCCTGCTGTGAAAAGAGGAGTTGTTACTTCTTTAGTTGATAGAGCATTGAAAGTTTGTTCAACACATTTCTTGGATTTAGAGCTCAACCACCTTAGAGATATTTTATTTGGGAATGGTTATCCAATTAGTTTAATAAATTCTTTAATTGCAAAATGCATTAAAAGATTATCAGATAGTTCCACATAAAACACAAATCAAAGGGAAAATTCTGTTAATCTTGGTCTCCCATACACTAAAGGGATTTCAGACCATATTTCAAAAAATCTAAGAAAAAATAAAATTTACACTTATCATAGACCCCGAAAAACTATCAGGTCTGAAATTTATAAAGGTAAAGACCCTTTCCGGGTGGGTGAAAACTTCGATGTCAACACAATTCATTGTTCTTGTGGTCTTTGGTATATCGGAAGAACTAATCAGTGACTAACTGATAGATTAATTCAGCACTCTAGTTCAATTAATAATACACTTAAAAAGTGGAAAAAACCAGAAAATTTTGACTCTGCCCTTGCAGAGCACATTTTTTAAAACCAGACCATACTACTTTGTTTAATCAAGCTAGCCTAATTTCGCATGACAAAGGTATAGTCCAGCACTACAGAGAAGCTGTTGAAATTTATAAGTACCAACATTTAGGTCTAGCTTTAAACAGAGATTCCGGTGATTTAAGAATAAACGAGTCATATTTTGGTTTTCTCAAATGAAAAGCCGATACTTTAGTAATCCCTGAAATAAAACTTGAACCACTTTCCCAGTCATCTAATCAAACACGTGAACAACCCCTTAGGTCTCAAAGGGTGTCTGCAAGAAATGCATTAATTAAAATCTGAAATCAAATTACATAGTTCTCAAGATTATTTAAGTGCTGGTTAGTGTTTTTTTTCTGAGGGGCTGACTTGGTTTCCTTCTCTTTGTCAGTTGTCAGCTAGTATCCGTCGACGGCAAATCAGGTTTTTTTTGGATTTCGCGAAAATCGCTGATATTTTTGAATAACTTTCTTTTATTGTTGTTAGGTAGTTGGTTTTAATTCTTCTATTTTTTTAGCTTTTATTGATACATCGTTTAGTTTCGCGCTGAAGAAGAGAGGCGTTTGTCCTATCGAAATATTCGCTTTGTTTTTTCAGTATCTTCATGTGGCCTATAAAAACCCCATTTTTGCTCGTTTTTCTTTCTTTATGTGTTGTCAGGCCAATGTGGTTTAAGAAATTATCATAGTCAATTAATCAGCGCAAAACTCCACTGCACTGCTGTCATTGTTTCTATGACAGTGCTGGACAAAACCCATTTCTAGATAGCGACAATGAGATTCCATTTGCAGTAGCATCTGACTTATTCTAGTTCTCAATTTATTATCTAGTTTGATTTTTATTCTTATAATTTTTGTTTGAAGAATTTCTATTAGTTAATAAGAGTTATATTTCTAGATGTTTCTTTTATTTTTAAAGCATGGTTCGTAGTCCTATTAATTTATTGTTGATCTACTAGAAGTCTTGGCAGTTAGATAGGTATCACTGTTAGTTAGATAGTTACCACTGTCAGAGTGGCTAGCCCTTACAACCTAAAACAATTTTGCAAAGAGAACATTGCACTGAATCAAAGGCACAGCCATGAAATTTTATGTATTTTTCATAAATGTTGTGGTAACCCTCAAAATATTAGAACCCGCACCTTCTTGCACCTTCGGCACCTTATGTGTTCGGAGAAAAATCCAATATAGCCTCTAACAAGTCTGTGTAATGTATTAGATGATAGAAGTCTTAACATCTTTCGGTTTGGTGGAGAAAAATAAGCTTTGATCTCGGGGAAATTGTCGCATAATTTTTTTTTTTCGCCAAAATTTTCATAAAAAACAGCTTAATAACACAGAAATCAGCCTGAATCTCCCTTGCACAAATATTCCTAATTTGCCCTTGAAGGGGGAAATTGAGGGCGGAATTGATTTTTGTGTTTAAATATCAATTTTGTATTTGAGAAAACTTTTGTGTTATAAATATTTTGGAGCTTAAATAGTCGTCTCCTATCAAATCAAGCATGACGAATCCAAATATGACGTCAGAAATCCTGTTTTCTGTACTGCAGTATCAATTTTCCCCTTCATGGGATGGTGAGAGGGGTGAAGTACCCAGATCATTATCTAACGGATTCCTGCGGATGAAGGATAATATCAAATGAAGTACTTTATTGCAAAATACGAGGTCAAAAAGCAGTTTGAATCACCATTTACCTGATTTTCACCTCAGAGGGGCCTTTAAAATGATGGATTGCTAAGTATAACATGTTGTAAAAAGGAACGCTTAAATCTCAGGTAAATTAATCACAAAACATTTTTATTATGAAGCATAATCTAAAGCTAATTCTTGTTCCTCCACGTCTTCGTTGTCTTCCTCATTCGGTCTTGCTGCAATGTCAGCACATAACGTCTCTTTACAGTCCCCGCAGGTGAAGCTGCAGCGGAAACTTTTCCGACAGTAGCTGCATCTGAAGGACTCGCCCCCACTGGTGCACTGGCACTGTACCATCTTCAGCAGATTTTTCGGTGCTGGTGAAGCAATTGTCAGAATAGGAAGATACGTACTCTATGACAAAATGAGGTTCCAACCCCTTTCTTCGGGCTTTAGCAAGTTGGACGTGTCTTATTAGTGGGACGTGTCCCACTTAATTATTCGCAAATAGCCCCCATAAAAGTGGTATGTTGTGCAGACAAAGTCGACGGAAGCCGCTCTGCTTGAACGAAAGGATTTGCACTTGCAGCCTTCATTTTAAATGTTCCCACCCGAACATTCTTCAGGGTCTTCTCAATACTTTTCCTGTGTATATAGGGAGCAGAGCTTTCTCCCCAGCCTCGGCACTTTCTTGGCATCAGATCTTAGGGCCATGGCGATATTGCAAGCATCCTTAAAAATCCCATCTTTAAGTGAAAAAGAAACCACAGCTGGTTTCTTTAAGCCATGAAATCTAGATGTTGTATCGCAGCCAGACATTGTGTTGGAAAAAAGTAGATTCTAGAGTTTATTCTTGATCCTTTTTATGTCGTGCACTCGTCGGTTTTTTTCATGCGTGTCTGTATGCATAAAGACATCGTGTCATGCGTGTCACATGCATCAACCTTGATATAATACAGCGAAAGGACTAATAGGTCGGTAACGATCCCAATCAAAGTGGTCGAAAACTTTTCAACGCAACTGACTGCAATTCTTACAACATAGACATCGGCATCATCCTGAGCATGTAGAACATTACATCCTGAGTTCACGAGCCTCTCAGTATGTAGGTCGATGAAACGTTGTTCCTTTTTGGGATCTCTCAGAAATTCATCCTTACTTTTGACGATCTTCATGTTAGGAGAGAATTCAATCGTTGGACAACACAAACCCTTGGTTCTTTTCAGCTGTGTAATTTTTCGTCATTGGTGTATCAGTGTAAAGAGCCAAACACCACGACTGCCTGGTTGAAATGTCTTGTGATAAATAATTTGTGAGAACACACTGGCTAATCATGACAGAACGTAAAAACCCTAAAAAAAAGAGAGAGGCGAGGATAATAATAGCCAGTGAAAAACATAATTGCAATGCAAATATTTTGGTCAAGACCTCCGCTTGACCGTCCTCAGTGCAAAATAATGAAATAAAAATACCGATAAAAATCTAAACGATAGTGAAAAAATAAACCTTAAAACAAACACAAAAACTAAAATGAGAAGAGCTTCTCTAAACAACGATGAAAACTATTGAAAAATGGAATACTGAATGCAGTCTTTTTTTGTAGAGCACTTTTAAAAGCCAACCGCTTCCTTTTTGCCTCTCTGAAAACTTGCATGAAACCTTTAGCGGGTCAATTATGGAGGCGTTATCAAATAAAATGAAATGGTTTGGGTTGTCATAGACGTGTTGAGCCAAGGTGGAGTCAAAAGTCTCAGGTCTTTGGGATAGCCTAATAGCTTTGTTGATTGAAGACCTGTGTTCCGATAACCTCTCTCTAATTGTCCTTGGTTTTTTTTCAATTTAGAAACAACCGCAAAAAGAGAGAACCCTAGAAACACCACTCCCTAAAATGTGGGTGGTTTCATCTTTGCCGCTGTCGAAAAGGCTCTGTGTTTTATTAGAATTTTTAAAGGTAACATTTAGGTTGTGTTTTTTTTTAGAATTATCCTCAGCTTGTCATTCAACTTTGGAATATAGGGTAGAACAGTGAAAAGTTTCTCATCACCCATCAAAGGCATGATATCTGTTTGAAGTCGTGGAGTTGATGCCTCCTTTCCTGCCTTTTTTGTCTTTCATCTATGATGGATTCCAGTACTTTTATGGAATAGGTTATCTATCAAACCCATCAAAGGGATGATATCTGTTTGAAGTCGCGGAGTTGATGCCTCCTTTCCTGCCTTGTTAGTCTTTTATCTATGATTATTCCAGTAATTTTTTGGAATAGGTTATCCATTGCAAAATAAAATGTCCTTAAGGTTATTCATTTCTGGGACTGTATGAGCTTCTGACAAGATCCTTATTATACGGTAAACCAAAGATAGAAGTACAATTACTCCTCTTTTTAGACAAGGAGAATGGTTCGAAGAGAAATGCAGATACCTATAATTATGTTTAGGTTTTCTATAAATAGAAAACTCAAGGCTGAGAGATTTATCGAAGATTAAGACATCTAGATAAGGCAGTAAATGATTATCTTCTAGTTCTAAGGTAAACTGAAGGTTAGAATCCAAAGTGTTGAAATTAGTCAAAAAGGAGTTACGTGACATCTCTCCATGACATTTCTCACTCAGAAATAATGTCATCGGCAAACCGGCCCCAAAAAAGGTGTTTCAAAAGAAAAGTTTTCGAAGTGGAGGATTCAACAAATTCCATGAAAAAAATCGCCAAAAAAGTTGTAAAGTTAGTGCGGGTTTGAAGGCCTAATGTTTATTTATATACAAATATAATTTTATATATATATATATATATATATATATATATATATATATATATATATATATATATATATATATATATATATATATATATATATATATATATATATATATATATATATATATATATATAAAATTATCTCTGAAGATAGATCTTAAGGGACCTTCTATAATTCCTAGTATGTCTTTCTCTCTGGGTATTTCCACCAGTGGCATCCTTTTTAGCATATTGATGGCATGCCATCTATTTTGCCAATTTCATATAGCACCATCTTTGTTGCCATATCATTAAAGTGCATCTGATTTTGCTGGGAACAAGCAGAACAGGGGAGGGAACTCCACGCAAACGCCATATTGTATCTACCAGTATTCAATTACCCGAAAATTTCAGGGAATAGGTGAGGGGGTTCTTACACTTCCTTTTTTCTTTGGTGATTTCAGATTTGCTTGGATGATTTGTTGGCAATGGCAACTTATCGATACGTATATTTGCCGGTACTAAACTTCGTTGAGACTTGCTTGAGGCATCAGGATATTATGAAAAATTCAGTAATCAGCACTGGCGTCAAGTTCTTTATTTGTGAACAAAATTTGGGAAGCCCATGATGAGCTGACAAATATTGTGAATGTATATAAAAAAAACCTTTAGAAAGAAAGAAGGTCTCAAATTGGCCGTGATGTGCTGTTCAGCGATATGTATGACATGATGAAAACTCTACTCAGTAACAGTGAGTTTAAAATCAGGTTCACGATATGAAAAATCTCTGAAATCCCCCGTATCCCACAGGATGTTATAACACCCATGACAGTCCGCATAAATGAGTGTGTCGAAAAGCTAGAAATAATGATTCACCAATGCAAAGCAATGCAAAGCTGCTCTACCCTGCCTTCCGAATGGCCCCCACTCTCAGCAACGGTAAAACCACTCAATCGGGTGTTCATTAGGGGTCTAGCCCCGGAAAAGACTGAGCCTTGTTCAAATCAGAAACAGTTTATTGAGGAGTTTATAACCTCCGAGCATCTGCAGAATATTCAGCAGACGAAGTCTTGCCTAGTGGCTTATACTTAAACGGACTCTGCTGCCCAAGCCCTACACGAGTTGTTATCTAAGATTCTTGACATCAAAGTCAAATACCAGAGAGAAAAGTTCATGGCTGCTGCAAAGTTTGTCCCGCCAGGTACTACCCCAGGAGATACAATAGCAGGTAACCCTCATGTCACAGAAGCTAAAAGATATGGCACTTCACAGGCAGTTCGACTTGTTTTTTCAAATGCATTATTACGAAACATTGCAACCCGGCATGGTACCTGCTTATGTTAAGCTACAAATTTACTTTTCTACAAGAAATAAATGACCGACTGATAACTTGTTAAAAAAGTATCGGTCTAAAGGTCAACCCGCTAAAGACAGAGTTTGTGGAATTTTTTCCCTCGGCAAGCAAGCAGCAAAGCAGTGGCCATACATCTATACATACACATATACATACATATATATACATTGATAGTTGAACAAATGAGAATTTTCCCTGGAAATACCATGAAGTACCTGGGAATAACGTACGGTCATGATGTCAGAAGTTCTCCTTTATTAATAATCGAGAAAATTACCAGGAGTACTCATTCAAGTTACGTAAATCTTGTCTCTCAGAAATTTAGCTTAAACAGGAAGATTCTTGCAAAGCTTTACGCAGCGGTTGCTCTCCCTCACCTGCTTTATGTATCTCCGCTATGGGACTGGTTCCTGCAAACTGACAAACTAAAACTCCGGCCTGTATACTGCAAATACGCCAAGTTTTTGCTTCGATACCCGATCTGCGAGAGAAACACATTCGCTCTTAGATATCGAAATACGGTAGACCAAATTGTCGTATTGCCGTCTACGGAAACAACTGCAGAAAAAAGGCGTTGGAAACATTGTTCAAATTTTTGCCTTTTCATCTGATTAAATAAAAAAACAAGTTTTTTTTAACTGAAAGTAAGGAGCAACATTAGAACTTAAAACGAACAGAAATTATTCCGTATATGAAAGGGGCTGTCCCCTCCTCTACGCCTCGCTCTTTACGCTAAAGTTTGACTCTGTCTCACAACTTTATTTTTTAAAACAATAAAAAACTTTAGTGTAAAGAGCGAGGCGTAGAGAAGGGGACAGCCCCTTTCACATACGGAATAATTTCTGTTCGTTATAGGTTTTAATGTTGCTTTTTACTTTCAGTTAAAAAAAACTTGTTTTTTTGTTTAATTTTTGAAGGTTTTTGAATTAATGCAAGTTTTGATTTTGGCTCACCGTACATGAATAATTTAAACAATATTTGCATATTAATTTTACTTTTATTTGGTTAAATTGCTTTCTCGAATGTTGTTTTATTTTATTTACGAGTAATAAATATACATAATTTACGAAATAACATACGTAACGTACTTTTATATTCATACATTTTTAATACGTATAATAAGGGGTTCGCACCCTAGTCAATACCACGCTCTTTACGATTAAGTTCGAATTTTTTTTGAATTCTTTAAAAATGACTCATTATTCACAAAGGCCGTTAATTAGAATAAATAGCTCTTATGAAAATACTATGGAGACCTGATATTTACTCTACGGCTACTGACGGAAGAAAGCAGAGAATGGCGCTCCAAAATCTATATGATATTCATCGATTTTGAGAAGGCATTTGACTCAGTAGACCGCCAAAGTCCGTGAAAGATCCTACTGCATTACGGAATCCCTGAAAAGATAGTTTTGCTGATCGTTGCGTTTTATGAAGATAGACAGTGCTGTGTAAAGACACCAGATGACCAAACTCGTTTCTTCTGCATTCTGTCAGGAGTTAAGCAAGGTTGCGTGTTGTCATCGCTACTTTTCCTAATCGTCATTGATTACATACTGCGAAGTACAAGCAAAGACGGAATCCAGCTGAATCCAGAAACACATCTCGGTGATGTAGACTTCGCTGACGACATCGCCGTCGTAGAATTATGCAAGCTAAGACTCCAAGAACTCATTGACAAAGTGAGGGAGAGAGGTGGCCAGGTTGGCCTGAAAATAAATAAAGAGAAAATATATATATATATATATATATATATATATATATATATATATATATATATATATATATATATATATATATATATATATATATATATATATATATATATATATATATATATATATATATATATATATATATATATATATATACATAAAATTATATTTGTATATATATAAACATTAGGCCTTCAAACCCGCACTAACCTCACAACTTTTTTGGCCATTTTTTTCATGGAATTTGTTGAATCCTCCACTTCGAAAACTTTTCTTTTGAAAAACCTTTTTTGGGGCCGGTTTGCCGATGACATTACTTCTGAGTGAGAAATGTCATGGAGAGATGTCACGTAACTCCTTTTTGACTAATTTCAACACTTTGGATTCTAACCTTCAGTTTACCTTAGAACTAGAAGATAATCATTTACTGCCTTATCTAGATGTCTTAATCTTCGATAAATCTCTCAGCCTTGAGTTTTCTATTTATAGAAAACCTTAACATAATTATGGGTATCTGCATTTCTCTTCAAACCATTCTCCTTGTCTAAAAAGAGGAGTAATTGTACTTCTATCTTTGGTTTACCGTATAATAAGGATCTTGTCAGAAGCTCATACAGTCCCAGAAATGAATAACCTTAAGGACATTTTATTTTGCAATGGATAACCTATTCCAAAAAATTACTGGAATAATCATAGATAAAAGACTAACAAGGCAGGAAAGGAGGCATCAACTCCGCGACTTCAAACAGATATCATCCCTTTGATGGGTTTGATAGATAACCTATTCCATAAAAGTACTGGAATCCATCATAGATGAAAGACAAAAAAGGCAGGAAAGGAGGCATCAACTCCACGACTTCAAACAGATATCATGCCTTTGATGGGTGATGAGAAACTTTTCACTGTTCTACCCTATATTCCAAAGTTGAATGACAAGCTGAGGATAATTCTAAAAAAAAACACAACCTAAATGTTACCTTTAAAAATTCTAATAAAACACAGAGCCTTTTCGACAGCGGCAAAGATGAAACCACCCACATTTTAGGGAGTGGTGTTTCTAGGGTTCCCTCTTTTTGCGGTTGTTTGTAAATTGAAAAAAACCCAAGGACAATTAGAGAGAGGTTATCGGAACACAGGTCTTCAATCAACAAAGCTATTAGGCTATCCCAAAGACCTGAGACTTTTGACTCCACCTTGGCTCAACACGTCTATGACAACCCAAACCATTTCATTTTATTTGATAACGCCTCCATAATTGACCCGCTAAAGGTTTCATGCAAGTTTTCAGAGAGGCAAAAAGAAAGCGGTTGGCTTTTAAAAGTGCTCTACAAAAAAAGACTGCATTCAGTATTCCATTTTTCAATAGTTTTCATCGTTGTTTAGAGAAGCTCTTCTCATTTTAGTTTTTGTGTTTGTTTTAAGGTTTATTTTTTCACTATCGTTTAGATTTTTATCGGTATTTTTATTTCATTATTTTGCACTGAGGACGGTCAAGCGGAGGTCTTGACCAAAATATTTGCATTGCAATTATGTTTTTCACTGGCTATTATTATCCTCGCCTCTCTCTTTTTTTTAGGGTTTTTACGTTCTGTCATGATTAGCCAGTGTGTTCTCACAAATTATTTATCACAAGACATTTCAACCAGGCAGTCGTGGTGTTTGGCTCTTTACACTGATACACCAATGACGAAAAATTACACAGCTGAAAAGACCCAAGGGTTTGTCTTGTCCAACGATTGAATTCTCTCCTAACATGAAGATCGTCAAAAGTAAGGATGAATTTCTGAGAAATCCCAAAAAGGAACAACGTTTCATCGACCTACATACTGAGAGGCTCGTGAACTCAGGATGTAATGTTCTACATGCTCAGGATGATGCCGATGTCTATGTTGTAAGAATTGCAGTCAGTTGCGTTGAAAAGTTTTCGACCACTTTGATTGGGATCGTTACCGACCTATTAGTCCTTTCGCTGTATTATATCATGGTTGATGCATGTGACACGCATGACACGATGTCTTTATGCATACAGACACACATGAAAAAAACCGACGAGTGCACGACATAAAAAGGATCAAGAATAAACTCTAGAATCTACTTTTTTCCAACACAATGTCTGGCTGCGATACAACATCTAGATTTCATGGCTTAAAGAAACCAGCTGTGGTTTCTTTTTCACTTAAAGATGGGATTTTTAAGGATGCTTGCAATATCGCCATGGCCCTAAGATCTGATGCCAAGAAAGTACCGAGGCTGGGGAGAAAGCTCTGCTCCCTATATACACAGGAAAAGTATTGAGAAGACCCTGAAGAATGTTTGGGTGGGAACATTTAAAATGAAGGCTGCAAGTGCAAATCCTTTCGTTCAAGCAGAGCGGCTTCCGTCGACTTTGTCTGCACAACATACCACTTTTATGGGGGCTATTTGCGAATAATTAAGTGGGACACGTCCCACTAATAAGACACGTCCAACTTGCTAAAGCCCGAAGAAAGGGGTTGGAACCTCATTTTGTCATAGAGTACGTATCTTCCTATTCTGACAATTGCTTCACCAGCACCGAAAAATCTGCTGAAGATGGTACAGTGCCAGTGCACCAGTGGGGGCGAGTCCTTCAGATGCAGCTACTGTTTTTCACTGGCTATTATTATCCTCGCCTCTCTCTTTTTTACGTTTTTTTCCGTTTTGTCATGATTAGCCAGTGTGTTCTCACAAATTATTTACCACAAGACATGATACACCAATGACGAAAAATTACACAGCTGAAAAGAACCAAGGGTTTGTCTTGTCCAACGATTGAATTATCTCCTAGCATGAAGATCGTCAAAAGTAAGGATGAATTTCTGAGAAATCCCAAAAAGGAACAACGTTTCACCGACCTACATACTGAGAGGCTCGTCAACTCAGGATGTAATGTTCTGCATGCTCAGGATGATGCCGATGTCTATGTTGTAAGAACTGCAGTCAGTTGCGTTGAAAAGTTTTCGACCACTTTGATTGGGATCGTTACCGACCTATTAGTCCTTTCACTGCATTATATCAAGGTTGATGCATGTGACACGCATGAAACGATATCTTTATGCATACAGACACGCATGAAAAAAACCAACGAGTGCACGACATAAAAAGGATCAAGAATAAACTCTAGAATCTACTTTTTTGTAACACAATGTCTGGCTGCGATACAAAATCTAGATTTCATGGCTTAAAGAAACCAGCTGGGGTTTCTTTGTCACTTAAAGATGGGATTTTTAAGGATGCTTGCAATATCGCCATGGCCCTAAGATCCGATAACAAGAAAGTTCCGAGGCTGGGGAGAAGGCTTTGCTCCCTATATACACAGGAAAAGTATTGAGAAGACCCGGAAGAATGTTCGGGTGCGAACATTTAAAATGAAGGCTGCAAGTGCAAATCCTTTCGTTCAAGCAGAGCGGCTTCCGTGGACTTTGTCTGCACAACATACCACTTTTATGGGGGCTATTTGCAAATAATTAAGTGGGAAGACACGTCCAACTTGCTAAGGCCCGAAGAAAGGGGTTGGAACCTCATTTTGTCATAGAATACGTATCTTCCTATTCTGACAATTGCTTCACCAGCACCGTAAAATCTGCTGAAGATGGTGCAGTGCCAGTGCACCAGTGGATGCGAGTCCTTCAGATGCAGCTGCTATCGGAAAAGTTTGCGCTGCAGCTCCACCTGTGGGGACTGTAAAGAGACGTTATGTGCTGACATTTCAGCAAGACCGAATGAGGAAGGCAACGAAGACATGGAGGAACAAGAATTAGCTTTAGATTACGCTTCATAATAAAAATGTTTTGTGATTAATTTACCTGAGATTTAAGCGTTCCTTTTTACAACATGTTATACTTAGCAATTCATCATTTTAAAGGCCCCTCTGAGGTGAAAATCAGGTAAATAGTGATTCAAACTGCTTTTTGACCTCGTATTTTGCAATACAGTACTTTATTTGATATGATCCTTCATCTGCAGAAATCCGTTAGATAATGATCTGGGTACTTCACCCCTCTCACCATCCCATGAAGGTGAAAATTGATACTGCGGTACAGAAAACAGGATTTCTGACGTCATATTTGGATTCGTCATGCTTGATTTGATAGGAAACGACTATTTAAGCTCTAAAATATTTATAACACAAAAGTTTTCTCAAATACAAAATTGATATTTAAACACAAAAATCAATTCCGCCTTCAATTTCCCCCTTCAAGGGCAAATTCGGAATATTTGTGCAAGGGAGATTCAGGCGGATTTCCTGTGTTATTAAGCTGTTTTTTATGAAAATTTTGGCGAAAGAAAAAATTATGCGACAATTTCCTCGAGATCAAAGCTTATTTTTCCTCCACCAAACCGAAAGATGTTAAGACTTCCATCATCTAATACATTACACAGACTTGTTAGAGGCTACTTTGGATTTTTCTCCGAACACATAAGGTGCCGAAGGTGCAAGAAGGTGCGGGTTCTAATATTTTGAGGGTTACCACAACATTTATGAAAAATACTTAAAATTTCATGGCAGTGCCTTTGATTCAGTGCAATGTTCTCTTTGCAAAATTGTTTTAGGTTGGAAGGGCTAGCCACTCTGACAGTGGTAACTATGTAACTAACAGTGATACCTATCTAACTGCCAAGACTTCTAGTCGATCAACAATAAATTAATAGGACTACGAACCATGCCTTAAAAATAAAAGAAACATCTAGAAATATAACTCTTATTAACTAATAGAAATTCTTCAAACAAAAATTGTAAGAATAAAAATCAAACTAGATAATAAATTGAGAACTAGAATAAGTCAGA
Source organism: Artemia sp. Qi Xiang Cuo (assembly GCF_049724085.1). NCBI lineage: Eukaryota > Metazoa > Arthropoda > Branchiopoda > Anostraca > Artemiidae > Artemia > Artemia sp. Qi Xiang Cuo. Next base: position 73,462,233 of record NC_142799.1, on the reverse strand, counting down.
TGCTACTGCAAATGGAATCTCATTGTCGCTATCTAGAAATGGGTTTTGTCCAGCACTGTCAAGAAGGAAAGATAGAACGCCAGGTGGTATTGCGAAAGGAGCTTGGCCTTCTACCGGGTCTCCTTTTTCATCAATGGTCCCGCCAGTTGATCGAGGAAACTGAGTTCCGTCACTTGTCATGGGTGCGCTTGGTGGAGCAGGAATTCCATAGTAAGTTTCACTAAAAAAGGATCTAATAATTGGCAAAATTGTTGGCAAAATTTACTAATGTTTCTACATCAATTTATTATAAACTCACTTTGTGATTGGCGAAAGTAGTAAGAAATGAAACACTCTAATGAATTTCGAAGTTAAAATAAATTAAAATCAGAGGAAACACACTAGTGTTGAAAAATAAAGAGAGAATTGTCTCCCATGCATTAATGCCCGATCAATTCAGGAGCAAGGGATTCAAGAGCAAGGGAGCGAGGGAAACATTGAAGGGTACCGAAACTAAATATGATTAGCAAAGTTGTTGAACTATTTTTTCATAATTAATATAATGTACCATTGAGCCCCAAAAGTATTCAATGCAGTTATCTATTGAGACTTTCTATTTAAATGCCACTTTATTTAGGCCAATTAATTTAATATAGTGGGCATTGTGTTGATCATGAAGGCATAATGATTTCCTAAATTCATTTAATATTATTTCTATTATTATTTTGACATGTGTCATTTGTTGGAAATGGGTAGTCTACTAAACCAAAGTCTTTTCTGTAGAAGAATGGTTGTTATTTATCGATGTGCTCAAGGAAAGTAATAAATTTTTTTATTTAGCCATTGAGTCTTGGTTGACAAAAAGAGAGATAACTATCAAGAGATTTCCAATAGCAATAAATGTTTCTAAGCAATTCCAGCATTCAATTCCCAAGATGGTGTAGCTTGACGGAGCATCTCAAGTTGTTTTATATAATGATTCTCTGTTCCGAGAAAGAGCTTTGAGACTTAAGTCCGGCAATCAAAGTTTGATTGCTCTGCTATTCGAGCAAATACGAGGCAATACTTCCTCGACAAACTATAGAGCTTACAATTTACTGTCCAGGAATGTAGAACGTTCCGGAAATCAGAATCTGAATTTCGATTCTAAGCTTTACCAACTTGTACAGACAAGAAAATATATATATTTTTATAATAAAGCCAGCTTATATAGTGGAATTGTTTCCAGAATCTGGAACATTTAAGATTTTAATGCAGATCCATTGATTGTCACGATTGTTGCCCATTGTTCCATCAAAATTTCTTTTCACCCCGCTCTCCTTCATCATTTTCACTTAAAATTATGAAATTCCAGAACTGATTCTATACGCATTGGCAAATTATGACAATTCTGTTCATGATGATGAAGCTGTCTATAAAATATTATCAGGTCTTATTTTTTTTTAATTGCTGCGTTCATTTTATTTGACAACATGCTTAACAATCTATATTTTATCAGAAGAAGTTTTAGCTAGGTCATTATCCAAGATGGCAGTTTCTGTATGGTTAAAAAAAAAGTCTATATAATGAAAAGAGCTAAATCCACATGTTTTTATTGAGGGGGGGGGGGTTCTGCTCTTACCAAATACTAAGGCAAAAAAATACACTAAAGATCAAAAAAATCAAAATTGTTTTTTATTGAATGCCTAAAGAGCTTGATCAGTTATCAAGTGAAGGATGCTAATTGCTTGGAAAGAAGTCATTAGTACTAGGATGCCTCTATATATTTTAATGGTAAACTTTAAACACAAAAGCAGAATTTTTTACATTAAATGGGGTGGAGTCAATTGGAGGAGGCAGTGGAGTTTATCTGCCCCTACGTAGGTTTGTCTTCCCCTGCAGTTAAAGAAACTCCTTTTCGGGGAGAATTTCATTCAAAAGTATCTATTTGATGGAATTTTTTTTGAAAAAGTGAAAAAACTAGAAATTTGCCCCCCTGTGCCTAGATTTAGGAAAATAAATTTTTACCCCTTCTTATTTTTATCAGTTGACGCCATTGTTCAGAGGTAGAATAGAGAAAAAAAAAGTTAAGCCTTGAAATTGTTTCGTATTATCGGAAGCACGAAGACAGGAAACATTATAATTGATTAAATTTTTGTAGTCAATGACCTACGGACAAAACCTTCCTTTCCTAACCCCAAAAAATGTTGCAAAATTCCAGTCATTACTTAATATATTTACTTGTAAAAAAAAAAAAAAAAATTGGTATAGGTGATAATCCCGATCAATTTACCCAAGGCCGTATTCAGGATTTTTGTTTGGGGGGTATTTTTTACGGTGGGGAGGTTTAAAAAAATTACAAAACGCATCAAAACATTTTTTTAATGTATTTCGCTACTTTTTCACTATTCAGAAAAATTTAGGGAGAGGGGGGGGGGGGGTTCCAACCCAGTAGAACCCTCTCCCTTGGATACAACCTTGAATGGACTACACAGGAGGCAAGTGACTCCACAAAAGGAACCACCTAAACAATGTTGAGAAATAGATAATGTATACAATTAAGATGAGCTTGTGTGTGAATATTCTTCCACATAAGTTGATTTCATTATCTAACATTCCATTGTAGTTCAGCAGGTTTCACCTCAGTTAATTATGGCTGACGTTAAACAAGCCAGGTTAAAAAAAAAAAAAAAAAAAAAAAAAAAAAAAAAAACTGATGCGTAGGATGGCAATTACTTAACTGATCTTCCTAAAATTAGGAGGAATGGAAATAAATATATTTAAAGTGAAAAAATGTGAAAGAGAATTATACAGAACTTATCTATTTTTCTGATGGATTTGAATACTCTCCAACTAGAACAACAAAAAAAAAAATCACCAAAATTAAGAATTTCTTCGACCAAACAAGTGTCCAGAATTAGTCTAACCCTTGGGCAGAATTAGGAGAAAACTTTATCAGAGCCTTCCCATAATACCGAGGAAGCTAAGATATTCATCTTCAAATTTCAAAAACTTCCTCAAGTCCACAGGTCTGGTGTACCCCAGGGAAGAAGTGAAGGGCATTTTCTGGACCTGCCACCATTCAACCCCACTTAAACCAGGCATGAATGGGTATTAACGGAAATAACCTCCAAATGATTACAAAAAAGGGCCATTAAGACTCAAAATTTCTTCAAAAAGTGAATTCCCAAGGGTAGATCTAGCCTAGGGTCAAAATAGGGATCATTTGCATCAGAAAAACCCCAGTAATACCAAATAGGCAAGAAACAAAATCTTCTGAATTCAAAATCTTCATGGATCTTCAGTTCAGTTAAGCACAGAGAAGAAGTAGATAGAGATTCTTCAGGGAACCCCAGCATCAATACGGTATGTATTTCTCATAGTTTTTTCTTAAAGTTTAAATAAAGGTTTTATTGGTTAACAAAAGAAGGGTCATGTTAAACTACCCCTAAGGAGCGTTGTGTTGTCACCCCCCCCCCTGAAGTCCCACAAAAGACTAGAGTGTCATTTGAGCTTTACTGAAAATAAAAAAGATGGCTTAAATAGGAGGTCTTGCATAGCCAATTGGATTCCCATGCGTTTGAAAAGAATAAGTCTGAAAGGAAGAAAACATCAATTGAAGATTTAATGCATATTAGACTAATATTATACTTTTATTGATAAAGAATAAAAGGTAAAAAAAAATGTTAAAGTCGGAGCTGTATTTTTATCATTAATATTGGTTTTATATTAAAAATGGGAATCTGTAGGATACATATTTTTCAGAAAGTTTTTTTGTGTCAAGCCTATGTCAATTTCTGTTCGTTTCGACTGTGACTTCATTTTTTATTCTTATTTGAAAGTATTGAGAGGTCTTTTAGAAGTGACTAGGCTTAATGCATTGCAAAAACGACTGTTTTCTAAATAAAAGTAAGATACACTAAATAAACACAATTTCTTACTGCATAATTCTGAGCAGAATTTTTCAAGTCTGCAAGAATTTTCCGTTTTATCATAATCCACTCAACAAAGTAAACTAGAGAACAAAGTTACAAACAATTCACTAAAAAGATATCTTAGATGCTTCAAATTCTGTTCCTTCATTCTCAAAATTGTTTTCATGATACTTCTAAAGCCCCGACTAATCCGCACAATAATTCAATTTTAGAACAGTTAATTCAAGACTCGATCTAATCCACAGCTCTAAAGCTTGGTGTTCCTTCAGCTTAGTGTTTCTTCTAATACCGTCCAGCTGGAGAAAATGAACTGAAATAGGCATTAGACAGACAAAGGGGGATTTCTCCCAGATTTGGAAAAACGGAGGTTATGTAAGACAATTTAATCTTGTACATAAAATTAAAAGGGCATTTTCAAAACTGAATCACAATACGACTGACAATTATTTTCTGAGGCAAATAGCCAGTGAGTATAGTCGTATTAACATTTGCAGTTTATAAGATAAGATGAAGTGTATTTTAAAGCCAAAAATCGATTAATTCTGTGCACATCCTTTGCTGAATCTTGCATATGTTAAAAAATTACTTCACAGAATCAAGCTGAACAATTTATAGCCTAAGCCACGTTTTCAGGCTTAGCGGGTTCGAACACGGGTTTTTCTCGTCTAGTTTCAAGTTTCTAGTTTTTCGTCTAGTTTTGTCTAGTTTTAGCGGGTTCGAAGCTTCAACCCCGTGTTTGATACACTAGATGCACTGATTCACACCGCATAATGCACTAGCCGACAACAACCCGTTTTCGAACCTGCCGATCCGTGAAGAACCCGTCTTTAAACACGGGTTGTTCGCGTCTAGTGCATCAAGCGTTATGCAGCAGTGTATCTAGTGCATCAAACACGGGGTTGAAGCTTCGAACCCGTTGAAACTAGACAAAACTAGACGAAAAACTAGAAACTTGAAACTAGACGAGAACAACCCGTGTTCAAACCCGCTGAGCCTGAAAACGCGGCTCTAGACGTGTTTCACTAGTATTAAGCCTACACTTTTATGCATATTATAAACAGGTCTACGTTGGGTAACGAAAAGATTGATCAGGTTGGCAGCTTCACTTACCTTGGTAGTATTATTAGTAAAGACAGTGGGAGCAGTGAAGATGTTAAAAGTAGAATAGCCAAGGCTCAGGGTGTTTTCTCACAGTTAAAAAAAAGGTTAGAATAATAGGGAGATAAGTCTGCAAATCAAGATTAGAATATTGAAAGCTACAGTGATGATAGTGGTCAAATATGGCTCTGAAGCATGGACGCTTCGAAAAGTGGATGAAGATTTGCTAGATGCTTTCCAGAGAAATTGCCTACGGATTGTTCTGGGTACCCGGCTGACTGATCGTATTTCAAACAGTAGGCTGTACGAAAAGTGCGGTTCAATCCCGCTTTCTAGGGCTATAATGAGAGAAAGGTTGAGGTGGCTAGGCATATTCTGTGGATGAAGGATGACAGGTTGCCAAAGATCGTCCTTTTGGGCCCGTCATCTAGGGCTAAACCGAAAGCAGGTCGTCCGTGGTTGGGGTGGGAGGATTTCATAAAGAAAGATTTAAAGGAAATGAGAACTTCCTAGGGAGGTGTAAAGAGGGAGGCTTTCAATAGACTGGGATGGAGCAGGAGCGTGCGTAGCTGTGTTGGCCTCAGACGGCTTGGTGATCCGGTGAGTTGTTAGTAATAGTAGTAGTATAAACATGTAAAGCTTTTTAATCGTCAAATTGGTTGCAATGATTAGAAATTTCCATTTTATCGCTGTTTTTTCTTTTGCTTGATAATGGCAAAAAAGAATAAAGAACCGCCAACATTTTTTTCCTCTTATGGCATTAAACCTGGTTTTTATAAAATGTACTCATCCATGTAAAAATTTTGAAGTCAGTCAAGGGATTTATGTCAAGACAACGTCAATAGAGACTAGATAAATTTGGCTTTTGAGTGGTTCATATGTTACAAATCCTCAAGCTTTTGAGTTGGTTTTTCTTTCTACATACATCTGAAGCTAATTCTGTCAAGCGGAAAAAAAACTGCAATTTGCCTCTTTGAGTATTTTGATCATTTACTCAGTTTATATCTTTTAGTGGAACTCACTTATGTTACGAAAAGATCTCATATCGAAAGAACTCAACAAGGGAAAAGTTAAATGGAGTATGAAGAAACATAAAAAGATCTTACCATCCAGGTACTCTCTGAGGTGCATCGCAGACAGCATTTACAGGACTGAACACGGTGCTGCCAGGGCAGGATAAAAGACGAGCTGATCGGTTAGGAAGGCATACATAATAGGTTCTACAGTCACGTGGGTTGGCTACTCGAAGAAAGCCCATTTCCTCGCTCACTGGTGGACAAGTGAAATTGAACAACTGCTCCGATTTGCACCCAGGAACCTTTAATATAAAAAAGTAATCTTACAAAATATGTCAAAAGACATGGTAATATTTCAATAAACAATATGTCAGTAAATTTGGTAACAAACAGAAAATTAAAAAAAAATATGAAATTGTTTTCCGAAATGATAACCCAACGTTAGTTGATCAGTAACAGGAGAAGAAATAAAACGTAAAAAGTCACAGGTGAAAATATGGCAGTTTAATGAATGAACTTTACTATTTTTGTTGATACCAGTGGCGTCGCTTGGGCAGAGGGGGGGGGGGGGGTGCAGTTGCCCTCCCAATAATTTTGAGAAAAAATTATGTACCCCGTGCCCCTTGACACTCTAAATATGGACCTTGTTGCCCCCCAATAAAAATTCTCGAGCTACGCCCCTGGTTGCTACAAATAGAGATGGTGTGTATTGCAGCTCAGGCCCTTTCGGTGAGGGAGAGGGAAATAGCAATGCTAATAGAATTCAATTTTTTTATTGTATTTTTTATTCAGTTACCCTTTCATTGTTGCTTCGAAAGGGTCTTTCTTTTAGTTTCAGTGTATATTTTGAGGTTTCGTTTTATATTGTCCTTTGGACTTTTATCTGCATTTTTTTATTATTCTGCACTGAGGACGCCTGAGCGGAGGTTTCAACCAAAATATTTGCATAATTTTTTCTTCTGTTTTTCACTGACTGCTATTGTCCTCTTTTCCCTCTTCTTTGTGATTTTTTTTTCAATTTTGTCGCAAGAATAATTTAGTTACAGCCAATACGACATTTGGTTTCAAAACGACCCATAAGTTTACATAACAATGGTAAGACCAAAGAGAATAAGAGATAATATTTCCCTACAATTCTGTGGTTAAAAGTGTGGTTTATTCAGTGATGGATCCAGGGAGGGCGAGGGGGCGCCCCCCCCCTACAGAAGTCTACAGCAGTATAACTTACTTAATTAACGCAAGATTGCGTTATTTAAACTTGCTCCTAACACAAGTTTATCGGTTCAACCTATTTTGCGTTCCTCCCCCCCCCCTAAAAAAAATCCTATGTCCACCCCTGGTTTCAGTTCGTAACTTTACGTGTCTGACGAATTTTCGTAAGCCAATCCCATTCGTTAAGCGTATGCCAGAAAAAGAAGTCACTGTGTCTTTTGAAAACTTGATTAGTTCCTTTGTAAAATTTTTAATCCGAAGAAAGAGTGAAAAGCTCAACTCTATCTGATTGGCTTTGTTGTGTGAAATTTAAAGCCAGTAAAAACAGTTAAAAGTTTTTCATTTATAGAATTTTTTACAGGTAGTTCTCTGTTTCTCTGTGGTAAAAAGACTCAGCTTTTTGGTTATGTAATTGTAAATCGATTATTTGTTTATTCAATTTAGGAGACTAGGCAAAATTGTAGCATTCATCTTCTTCTTAACACTCTTGCTCAACAGGGTTGCCATCATAGAGAGAACTGGTTGACAGCGCTGTCAGTCTTCTCCAAGCAGCCCTGTCCAGGGCTAGGGATGGGGCCTCATTTGGGTCAATGTTGCGGTTGAAGAGGCGTTGATTTATAGCGTCAGCCCATCTGGTGCACAGGTCTCCTGCGAGGACGTTTCCAGACAATCGAGGGATTGAAGTCCGATATGATCCTCGCAGGGGTAGTTGGCAGGAGGCGGAGTAAGCGGCCATACCATATTAGAGAACGAGCTTCTATTTGGGTGGAGAGGTTCGCTAACTTGAAGGTCCTCAGGATCGCATAAAATTGTAGGACTATTATTAATGTTAAAAGAAAGGGCCACAAGTTATTATTATCTAAAGATGATTTAAATGTAAAATTATGGAAGAGTAACTACTTACCAGGTAAATATGATGTCGAGAGACACCAGGATGAAGACTGAAGAGAAAAATTCCAAGAGAATTTTAATATGTAATTTCGGGGCTTAGAATTCGGTAGTGAGGAAATTAATGCCAATATTCAAAAAAAATTGTGAAGAAGCAGAAGATGGCTTAAGGCGTTAAGTAAAAAAGTAATGAGTGTTAGCAGATAAGCCTTAACTCAATATAGAAGAAAATAATCATGCAAAGGAGTTGCTGAGACATAGACCTTACGACATTGAGACAAAGTTAATAATGATATATAAGAGGGGGCTGCTATACTTTAGAAAGCGTATACAAAAATAATCGAGGGTCTTATTTACGTTATTGCCCAAAAATCAAGGGTGTTTCAATTCATCTGTAGTACGATTAGAGGATGCTTCATTCTTATTAATAATCATATATAAGAGGAGGCTGTTTATACAAGAGAAAGCGAATACAAAAAATAAGTGCATACAAAAATTTAGAAAGCGTATACAAAAATTATCAAGGATCTTATTTTTGTTATTGCCCAAAAATCAAGGATTTGTTTTAATTAATATGTAGTACGATTAGGAGATGCTTTATTATCATTAATAATCATATATAAGAAGAGGCTGCTTATACAACAGGAAGCGTGTAAAAAAATTAAACGTATAAAAAATATGGAAAGCGTATACAAAAATTATCGAGGGTCTTATTTACGTTATTGCCCAAAAATCAAGGGTGTTTTAATTTATCTGCAATACGATTAGAAGATGCTTTATTCTCGTCTCCTTTATTAGCAGCCTTATTAAAGGACTTGATTAATCTTTTTACATATAAATCCATTAGAAAAGGCCCCACTTCATGGGCGTAGGCAGCAATAGGCAGCATATTGTCTGGGGAGGGGCAGTCGATAGTGTGATGGAGTTTTATAAACTGCTTTTTCCAAACCATCTGCTTTTTCAGCCATATCTAATGTAAATTTGAAGGTCTATAAAATTGGTATATAATTTTGTAAGTAAACCATATTAAAATATATAGTTATCTAAGTAACATGCAAATTTTAATGTTATCTGTGGATACAAAAGCGAAAAAGCCCAGATATTTGGGCTTCATATTCCTAAGCTTCTACCAACATAAAAAAAGTAAAGACCAAGTAATCTAAACAGCTGAAGCACAAAAGAAAATAGCATAAAACCTTCGAAAACTGTATATGTATAAAAGAAAATAAAAAAGAACGACAGATACTAATAAAAAAAATGATTGGGTAGGAACACACTTCTAAAAACTATATAGTCTCAGAGTTTTTGGCTTCAAAGCTGAAAAACTATTTCGGCTTCAATTAGTAAACTTCTACCAATAGAGAAAAAAAGAGACTAACTAGGCTAAACAGTTATCGACACAATAAAATAGGATGAAACGATAGAAAAATGTATAAAAAATAGACAAGAAAAAAGTAGCTAATAAAAAAAAACTCTGAATAGGGACTCAAATTTAAAAAAAATACAGTATTTTTGGCATTTTTTGTTTAGTTCACGGTGTTTCTATTTTAACTTATTAGCACTGCTGGTCTTATTTACGCTATTGCCCAAGAATCAAGGATCCTCGTTCTTGTTATTTGTCAATTAATAATCATAATAATAATTTATTTATTACACACATGATCACTGAACTGTAAGTATTAAAGTATTAGAATGTGAAGTAAAAAGAAATTAAATACACGCAACATACAAAATACTGCACTAATTATGACGTGATTTTAAAATCGGCTGAAACATAGCAATTACAACGTTTTATATTAGTTTTCAAAAGAAACTATAATTATATTTGCTTTGAGTTGTAAAAGTCAATAGGACCTAGAAAAACTCTTTGTCCTGAAATAAGGATCAATCATCTAAATCCTAGATTATAAGAGTCATGGGACCGCAAGTCATATAATGTAAATTACCCCTTTCATGTTAAGATAAATGGCCTGGTAACAACAGCTCCAATATTGAATTGGAACGATCATGCCCTAAGCTTTTGTCTCTTATATTGAACTCATTTGATAGATTGGTTTTGGGGGAAAAAGGGAAAGTTATGGGAGAATAGTCTATTTTTTCTAAGTAGTTTTGTTCTTTCATGCTTTATCAATTTGAAAAAACTGGACTTTGAATACAAGTAAAAGCAGAAGCTAAATACATATGGGATGAGACACAGGGGCGTAACTGGCTGGGGCAGGGGTGCAACTGCGCCCTCAATGCTCCAGTTCCTCCCCCGACTACAGTTTGTCCCTTAGCTGAAATTTAGTTGCTGCAAAAAACATTGTCAAAACGAAGATAAGCTTGCATAAATCAAGCATCCAGAGAAACGGTTTAGTTTTCTTTAGTACGGTATATTTTTGCCATTATGGCACTATACGGCTTATATTGCATTTCCACTGTCATTTTCACTTGATTTGGGAAAACTGGCTCAAACTTTGCCCCCACCCCCTCTAGGATTTTGAGAAAATTACACCATTGAAGATATGGGGCACTTTTTCCCCAATGTGTGGAGCTCGTTGTTAAAAAAAAAGTCTAAAAAATGTTGGCACCAAGCGTCACGATCTTACAAATTGTGCCATCCTCTTTCTGATCTTATTTTCACAGAATTTTAATCTTGGTTTGCAAAACAGGGGGGGGGGAATAGCCGAGAGGCATGCAAAATTCACTAGCTCCTGTTGTGAACCGTGTGGCCTCTGCACAAGGTGTTAGAGCTTTTTTGCGTGCATATTTGTGTTTATAACAAAGGTGCATGAATGTTTGCACAGAAAAGCTTTATTTTTCTTATGTACATTTTTCTTTATCTATCTATATTAATGGTCATAGCTGTCCTTATGTAGATTCTGGTAAATTTGGTTCTGAAATTCGGTTTCCGTTTGAGGGGGAGGGGGTAGATGAATGAAGACCATAGTGTTGGTGTGGGGGGAGGGGAAAATGAAGACCATAGTGTTAGGGTAAATTTTGGATATTTCAGAAAACTATACACTTTGCCGATTTAATAGCCCACTGTACAATTCAAACTGAAAAAAATCACGACGATTTAAACTATCAGTTTTACTATCTGCAGCAGTAAGTTACTATTTTCTCCCCAAAAATTTAAGCACAATGAGTTAGAAATCACTAAAAAATGTCTTTAAGCTTCAGATACACAATTCACTCTAGTCAGAGACTTGATAATTAATTTTTGTTAGAGCTTTTGGAGGAGATCATTAGAGCTTTTTGACGCGCGCGTGTGTGGTTTGAAAAACAGTTCATTTTGACAGTTTAGATGCACATATTGTCTATTGAAGGGTCCAATACACACTTCAACATTTTCTGAAAGTTCCAACTTCATACCCTTAGCCATTCCTAATCTTTCTCAAACACGACCTTTTAAGAGCCTGGATGAACATAAGTGTCTCTGGATATGGTTCATTTCTAAAACTAGATTAATAATTCTTTTCTGAAACTAAAACGATTGCACGATAGGCAATCATACCTCTTCTCAGGTTTATTGTTGGTAGTTACGCTGAAGTTAGGTTTAGTTTGATAGGACGCAGTCCTCCCAAACTTCCTATTAATTGAAATGAAATGTCATTGTAGTGTAATAGTAAAAGTATTAATAAAGTTTTCTCTCTTAGTATTCACATTGACCAAATATTTTTTCAACATCTTGATTTTTATAAGTCATGAATAGAGAAAATGCAGGTTTAAAAGGATAGGCCTTTCTTGCTGGGCTATTCTTCTACCCGTATTGTTACTCTGTAGAATAAGTCAAGTCATTTTTTAACTTCTTAAGTTTCACATCCAGAGTTCCCACTCACTTAACAATTTTTAAATTCCCGAAGGTCAAAAACAGTTTTTGACTGGCACTTAAGGTCAATTGACCCGAAGGTTAATTTTTTAAAAGTGCCACGTTTTGAATCAGTTGCAAACCTGCACTGCATTTAAACCTTTGTGATGTAGTGTGGAGTTTAATTATCACACCCTATGTAACCCTTATTGTACCAGGATTTAAAGATTGGAACCTAGGCAATAACGAAAGACACACGCATTATCACTAAATTTTATAGATTTCCTGACGAAAAGAATTAACTATTTTGTCTTTTTTAACTCGAAAATATTCATTATTGTTACTTTTTCAATCAAGGGCCACTTGTGAAATATAGTGTTAAAAGCACAACTTTAATTGTCTTCTGTAGCATTGGTCTTAACGAATACTTTTTTCTCATAGGGGAACGCTCCAGAATTTTTCCATCACAGTTCTTACAAGCCAAGAGATTCCGCTACTAATGTTTCTAAACACCTGAATCTTCAAAACCGTAATTCTTGTCAGTTCAAAACTCACGCCATCTAGATTAATATGCATAATTTTTACCTTTTGCTTGCAAAAATCGTATTTCGTTCAAAAATATGCTATTTCAGTATATGCTAGAATATTTTGATACTATTGCAGGAAAAAGACAGTCTTAAAAAAAACAGTGTTTGACACCTAAGCGTCATTATACACTGCTCACTCAGAGAAAATTCAGTAAAATAGCCAAAAGAATTTTCATTGGGGAAGTGACAAGTCTTAGCCTTGATTTTTAAGTTTTAGGTTTTTCACCTACTTTTCTAAAAAAAAAAAAATTCAGTCCATGAATTACAATCAATAAACTTAATTTATAGCTTTGAAATTAAACTAAATGAAAATATGGATATACGGAAGTATTAAATAAAAAAACATATTTTTTAAACTGAAAGTATGGAGCAACATTAAAACATAAAATGAACAGAAATTATTCTGTATGTGAAGATTTGTCCCCTCCTCAATACCTTGCTCTTTACGCTAAAACTGTTAGCACTTTTAAAAAAGCTTCCTATTCTAATTAAACCTTCCTGTTAAACTTCAAATAACTACGCGTCCATGATCTTCCTTCTGGCAAAAATAGCAGATTTCCACATTTTTGTATATAGAAGCTTGAAACTTGTATAGTTGGATTCTCTGGTATGCGGAATCTGATGGTGTGATTTCCATTAAGATTCCTTGAATTTTATGGGGTGTTTCCCCCTGATTTCAAAATCAGGCAAACTTTTTCACAGGCTCTTGACTTTTGATGCGTGACACTAAACTTGATGAATCTTATATATTTAGAATCAGCATAATAATTTAATTATTTTGATGTCCCTATTGATACCAAAATTCGGTTATTATTGAGCCAAGTCGCTATAGTATATATATCCTATTTATATGACTTTGACTTTTAACTTATATATATAAGTCTTTATATATATATGCCTTGACTTTTAACTTATCTTCTGAAAATGTGGAAGTAAAGTATGGCGGGTCTGCATGCCTAATGTTTATATATATACAAATACAACGTTATATATATATATATATATATATATATATATATATATATATATATATATATATATATATATGTAACGTTATATTTGTATGTATACGTTAATATTTATATATATATATATATATATATATATATATATATATACACATATATATGTATATATATATAAATATATATAAAACTTTAGGCAAGATATTTAGTTACAGAACAGTCTCAGTAAAGTTTTTTAAATTAACAAAGACACCAAAATATTTCCATTCCCCTCCCCAGGACCCATCTTAGGTCAATTCATACTTGACAGCCACGATTTTTTTTTTTAAATAGTTTTTTTGTGTTTTGTTCCAAAATCTTGAAGTATTTAGGGCCGTACTACGTTTTAGTCACTGTTGCCATGTTAAAAAATTAAAATAAAAAAGTTGCGAAAAGCATTTGAACTTCTTGTTTGCTGCGGAACGCCAAACAAAAAGCGTGAGAAGTTCCAAGTATTTTAGATATGCGAAATTTCTCTTGGGAATTATCCTATAACTCAGAAACAGGCTGCTGATCATCAATTAAATTTTTTCAACTGAAAGTAAGGAGCAACGTTAAAAATTAAAACGAACAGAAATTATCACGTATATGAGGGTGTTTTCCCCCTAGTCAAAACCTCGCTCTTTACACTAAAGTTCGAATTTTGTTCCAATTCTTTACGAATGACCCCTTAATCACAAAGGCCGTTTAATTAGAATAAATAGCTCTTTTGAAAGCACTAAAAAAAAACTTTAGCGTAAACAAAGAGGTGTTGACTAGCGGGCGAACCCCCCCAAATACGTAATAATTCTGTTCGTTTTAATTGTTAATGTTGCTCCTTACTTTCAGTTGAAAAACTTGTTTTTTTTATCTAATTTCTGATCGTTTTTTAAATAATGCTGAGAAATATGGCACCCTTTTCATAGAAATGTCCCTTCCCCCATGAAAACATTCTCCATGGAAAGATCCTTCTCCGACCCCTCCCCATCCCCCACTAGAAAAAAAACCTCCTGAAAACTTCTGTATACTTTCCAAAAACCAATTCTATATGTAAACAATGGGCAAAGTTCATAACTTGCAGTCCTTCCTCCGGGACTGTGGGGGATTAAGTAATCGTCAAAGACATAGTTATATGGCTATCTCAAAAGTTTGATATGGTAACTTTGAGAAAGAATGAACGTGAGAGGGGCCTAGTTGCTCTCCAATTTTTTGGTCACTTAAAAAGACCAATAGAACTTTTAATTTCCGGTCGAATGAGCTCTCTTGCGACATTCTAGGACCACTGGATCCATAAGATCACTACTGGAAAAAAAAAACAAATAAACAAGCATCTGTGATCTTTCTTCTGGCAAAAAATACAGAATTACACATTTTTGCAGATAGGAGCTATAGTAGGATTTTCTGATACGCTGCATCTGATGGTTTGATTTTCATTAGGATTCTATAATTTTTAGGCGGTGTTTCCCCCTTTTTTCAAAAAGTAGGCAATTTTTTTCAAGCTCGTGACTTTTTATGAGTAAGACTAAAGTTGATGAAACTTATATATTTGAAATCAGCATAAAAATCCAATTCTTTTGGTGTATCTATTTGTATCAAAATCCCGCTTTTTAGAGTTTCGGTTACTATTAAGCCGGATTGCTCCTTACTTACAGTTTGTTACCTCGAACTGCTTGATTATGGTTTGGCTGAGCACCTGTAGGTGACAGTGGCCATGAACAACTTTTTTGAAAGGCCAGATCAATCTCGTTATTTTCCCAGGCAATGTAGTTTATCTTTTATTTGTATTTTCGCAAATATCTTTCAGTTTCTTCTTTTCAGTCCAACTTAACACCTTCGTTCGTTTTTATGGGCAATAAGAATTCCTTTCATTTATTCAGTTATTGAAACTTGACAAAGCCTTTTGTCCACAAAAATTTGAACATTGACAATCTGTTGAGCACCAAAAACACTTACACCTTCAGAGGAAAGCTATACCTTCTTAAGCTATTTGGTACCATATCTCTTAGCTTACTTTTTGCTGATTCTTCCCCCACGTTTCTTTTTCTAACTTGGCAACCCACTACTACCAAAAACGAGTTGCTCATTTTATAATCAAAAAGTGCAAGGTATCAGGCGTAGTAGCATATGCCCTGTAGAACTTACTGATCGAGATAGTAGTGACTCCGATAAATTCCACACACAGCTACAGGAACAAATAGAAAGGATCCCAAGTAGGTATATGGTATTTATTGGGGAATTTTAATGCCCAGCCCGGTAAAAATAGAGATAGAGGGTATCCTAGTATAGGTAATTTTGGTGTAGGAAAGAAAATAGTAATAATTATAGACTGCTGCAATTTTGCAGATATAACAATCTAGTACAGTACAACCAATACAGTACTTGGTCAGAAAATGACCTCTAATATATGTAAGAATGTCTTGAAGCCCAGAGGGAGATTTTTTATATACTTTTCAGAGTAATTGCCCAACTTTTTAGGGTTGTAATGAAAGAAAGGTTGAGATGGCTAGGACATATTTTATGGAAGAAGGATGGCATAATGCTAACGATTGTTGTTTTGGCCATCCACTTGAGGCAAAATAAAGATTAGGTTATTCCCAAATGACGTGGAAGGAGGCCATCGGGAAGGATTCAAAGGGAATTGGGACATCGTGGAAGGGGTAAAAAAAACAAAGCTTTGAGTGGAATGCAGTAGTTATGTTGGAATAAGTTGGCTTAGCGCTGCAGTGAATTGATAGTAGTAGTAGAAGTAGAAGTAGTAGTACTGGAGATAACTGTAAATGTATATGGAGATAACTTTCCATAGAAACATATCTCCTAATTTTCTCCAAATTTTTAAGATACATATGGCTGTGTTTAAGTTTCAACTTAACCAGCCGAAACAATCAATTTCATTGTCACTTCCCTTGGTACTTTAATCTAATTGAGCGATAAAAATGTGCTGTTGCGCCGTAATATATTATGGTTTTCAGACGAGCGTAACTATGAGATAAGAGTCTTACGCTCTATTTTTATTACTAAAGCGTTTCCACGGCTCAATTCCTTTTCTCGTTTTCGATTACTCCCTAATGAACGATAAAACAGCATGAGCATTCCTTTGTTTCCGAATTTATTATTTGCGGCACAGCTGCAGAAAGTTATCATTCAGACGGAAATTCAGTAGAGAATAAGAGAATAGAATTAGTAAAAAGAAGGGAAAGGGAAAATGTTTTATTTCAAATTATATTTTTCTGAAAATTCAGATATTTGTCACAGTTACTTTATCACAGAGTAACAGAAAAAGAAACATTTGATGAGGATTTAAATGTTGAGTTTGGTCAATATGGGAGTTTTGGAATACTCCATACCATGTCAACAATTTTGTTAATAAGTGATACTAATAAATAAAATGATAAATAAAAATAGATTTTTGTACGTTTTATACCGTATTATAGTCATATATCTGCTCGAGTTCTGGATTATGAATCAGTCGGACGTTGGAATATGGGCTGAAAATCAGTTCCGAGAATCACAGACCGAAAGACAAACAGACATAAAACTGGAACACGATGAAATGTTGAAAAGAAAGAAGAGGCTTAGTTGAGTAAAGAGAAAAAGAAGCATTATGAAATAAGGAGCCTCTTATAACTAAGAGTGTATTTAGGAGAGTGTTATAAATAATAAGGAGCCTTAAGAATTTTGGGATGTTAAAATTATATAATGTGTTTCAATGCACTTGGTAATGGTAAATATTAACGAGTATTTTTTTACGCTGGTAAAATACTCGCAATATAAAAAATATAAAGTTAATTTTTTTAAATAAAAAGTCAGATATTCAAAATAAACGTGAACACTGTGAATGACAAATTTTTATTTCAACCGTGGAATTTCATGTTGTAAAAAAAAAAAAAAAAAAAAAAAAAAAAAAAAAAATGATTAAGATTTTTGATTTCCCAAGAAATTTTTTATGAGTTTGAATGTCATTTCCAAGCTTTAATCCGGTCTACATATATTCTAAAGAAACAGACATGAGATTTTGGACCGCACATTCTATTCCAACATTCCACCATCCCCTATAATTTCCCTAATGGCTGCATTGAAGGACATTGCTCCTTCTCCCAAAAGTCTTCTGCATAAAAGTCTGACATTGTCTATATGACCTGATTCCCGAAAAGATTCTTTTTTTCTATTTATTCTTAACGGTAGACACTTAGTTATCCTGTTTGATCTATAAAACTGTGAGCTATAAGAGAGTTTGCCAAGCATAGTTGACGTCAAAGTGTACAGTGTTATTGTTTTGCGAACTCCTGTGAAATTCTAATTTCTGAGCTAAGACAACTGAGCTATTCACTTGTAAAAACTTGTTGAGTTAGAAAAAAAATAATATAGACGACAGAATTGACGAAGTAAATCATTTTTAAACCATGATGTCTTTCCATCAAGAAAAAAAAAGGAGAAAATACTTATAAACCAGAAAATAATTTAATTAATACTGTGAAGAATAGCTAATACCTTGATTGAAAGTTTAGCTCGTTTTTTAATTTTAATTTCATTTTTATTGAAAGTCACAAAGAAATTACACTGTTTGTTTTAATTGTATTGTACCAATCGCATAGTATCAGTGTCATTACAAGACACATGGGAGTTGCTGTCAGTAGCCCAAAGCCCAAATTCGTTGCCCTCAATAATTTGGTTGCGCATTCAATCCTCACTGATGATAAGATCATAGAAAATATCAGCAGCTTCAAGCATTTTATCAGTTATAATTACAGAAGGAGCTTTTTCTCACTGGGTAGAGTTATTTTTTGTCAATATTAATTTGCAGAAAAACAAACCAAAAAAAAAAAAAAAAAAAAAAAATGGGCAAGATTAGGTACCTGTAAGGCTAATTCATTTTTCATATTTTTAGACAAGTTTTTCAGCACTTAATTTTAAAACAATATTATACAGATTAATGGAATGTACCTTCTTTGTCACTTTTCTCCGATTTTTGTTTTATTAAATCAACCGTTTAGAATGGTATTTAGAATCTGAGCCACTCAGATAAAGATTTACAAAACTATCTGAACAAACTCTACCCTTCCTGTTTTACAAATAGCTTTCGAGAAAAAAGGGAAAAAATAATTGCTTTTGGGAGCTCATCATGCTGTCCCTTGTGAGTCTTTCTGGAAGATGAAAGAAACTCCACATATAAGAAAAGGAACCTATCAATATGCTCAAGCTGTGATTGGAATCCACAAGTTGTTCCTAAATATTTAATAACCTAGATTTCCGTTGCTTTGTGCCTCATCTTCAGATTAGGCAGTAAGGATATAGGTAGCATAAACATTCAGCTAGGAATAATAAAATACTATAAACATATATAAAATTGGAGTGATGTATATATTATTCTTCAACCTCTTGAAGAAAAGATTAAAATAAAGAACTGAAAACTCAAATGACAAAGGAGTTGTTTGATTTCTCATGAAAATAAATGCTCATTCAATCAGATTTATTCTAACATATATAATATGTATATTTAAGTGCGTCTTTTACATTTTACACTGTTAGAACATTATTCATAGTTTCTTAGAATGGGATGAGAGGACTGTCTGAGTACATATGTTGTAGCTTCAGAGGACATGCCATTTAAAAACTAACTCATAAACAAAAAAAGAAAGAAAAATAGAAAGAAATGGAGTGAAAGCATTTGCATGATTAAATAAATACTATTCTGATCAGTCACAAAAAACTAGACCAACTCAAATGAAACAGCAGTGTCAATTCAAAAATTTTTTGGGGGGAAGGGGGCGAAATTTTTTTTTAAGATCTAGGAGAGAGGGCAAAATTGACGTCCTTTTTTATTTGTTAAATGAAAACACCAAACAAGAGATTTTTAACGAAAATACCCCCAAAAACCGTATTTTTCAGAATACAGAGGGAGGGAAAGGGACAAAACTATATTGGCAGACAGCCCTCCCCCTGGAATTGACACCAATGCAATCGAAAATTAATATCCACCACGCAGCTTTTCAACCTTGCACCTTGGTCTAGATCCTTCAATTTCCTGTAGGTATATCTGCCTTAACATTGTAATGAAGTATAAACTAGGCTTTTTAACTATTGAGCACTTTGACCATATATATAGCTACTAAAAAGAACAAAAATTCATTCGATGAAAATGAAGTCAAGGTCTTTCATTACTAAATCGTGAATAACGGAGAATAGTACAAAATATTTCGTGAGAGGGCTAGTCAACAAAAAACTTATAATATATTTCTATTTGGTTGACGGTTCGGGTATACTGTTTGGTCCTAGGTAGTTGGATAGATGGGTAAGGTAAAAGCCTCGTTCACGTGCACATTTGTCTCAATTGCTGGATTAGGACGACAGTTTTTTTTTTTTTTTTTTTTTTTTTTTTTTTTTTTTTTTTTTTTTTGCCAAGTAATTACCTCTTAAACATAATATGATGATTGAGCAAGAGACAAAAGCCCAAGTACATGGTACCATGCTATATGGTAAAAGAACCTCCAGTATGATCCCCATTTCCAATAGGAATAGTAATTTTTTCCTAGTTTGTGTAAAAGGCATTGGAGGACCCAAGGTGATACGAGCAAAGTTAGGGGCTTGATTTCAATCAATTACCATTTTGGATTGATTTGGTTACTTCGTGACCACAGCTAAAAACACTCAGCCTTTCAACATTTTAGGCGGGTAAACAACTTTACTTGGGACGCGGGGTTTAAACTATAAAATAGTGCAGTTTAGGTGGAAACTTTCAATTTTCTAGGGAGGGGGGGCTATTAGACAAATCTTAGGGCGGTAAATTGTATCTGCTCCCCTCTTCTGGGGAGCCATATTTGATTTTATAGTGTCTGTTTTCAGCCCATTTTAGCTATTTCAAAGCCATAGCTTAGCTTCTGCAAAAACAGGTTTAGAGAGATACCGTTTTAATAGTGCCGTGTTTTGTCTTATTGAAAAGCTTGAATTTGCATGCATAAGGCCTGGATAATTTGATTTGGTTTGAAAAATTAAATAAGGCCCTGAAGGTTTTTTTAACATTTTGAAAAGGCCTTGAAATACTAACTAACTTACCCCAGCAACATCTGGCCATTCACAAGCTCCAAGAGAAAAGCTGAATGCAAGTCCAGCTGGACATTCGACGACTCCGTAAGTCCCATTTGAGCAAATTAGAAACTTTGTACAAGACCCTTGTATTGGAAACACACCATTTCTTCTAGGACAAGGCCCAACTTGTTGGGGAGGCTCTGCAAAAAAGGAGACATTTAGCTTTTTGCACTCGCTTTTCAGTAGATCATCTTAAGATCCTTGGATGCTCTTTTCCTAAATGCTTGTGACGATTCTTCTTATCACCTCAAAATTGTATGAAATACTAATTCTATTTACTCTTTCGATTACTCTGATTTTACCCTGTATTGTCAGTCAAATTATGTCACCCTTCTAGAGTCAGCTCGTAGGGGGTCACTCTTTTATAGCTTTCACAAAAATTGCAATAAAATATTTTGGGCTTTCTTTTTCTTTCTCTCTTTCTTCCTTTATGATGGTGAATATAAATTGTTTTTTTTTTTTACTATATTTTTCGCACCTATTTTGTAGTTTGTGCTATGCAATATCTCTAAATTATAAGGAGTTATGTATTAATTCCTTAGATTAACTTCCACTCTTTCTATAGGCCAACTTTATACATAATTGCTTTTATTCGGCGTTTTTTGTATTTATTTTTTAACCCAGGCGACCATGAAAACTCTCTAGTTCAGTTATATTAGTTCCTCAAATGCAGCTCTAGTTAGCGTGTGTTCTGGGGAACGTACTTTTTTTTGTCAGGTATTATCATCTGAATGCAACTTCGTTTCTTTAAGAAAAATATACTCAAGTCCCCTTTTATAACCAAGTTATAAGCTTTCCTTTGCAGGCAAAAAATCCCTAAAAGTATTGAAATAGCAAAGGCAGCATCTGCCAAGCCTTGCCCATCCCTTGAAATTTTATTTGGGATGTACATGCGCTGTAAGCCTAATACTGAGAGACTCCACAGGGAACAAAAATGCACAGACAGAACAATTATTTAAACATTAAGTAAAAGTAAGGCACATCTCCGACAATGAAGGTTTTTTTCTAAGCCTCTGGCCCATAAACAGAATTTTACACCCCTGTCTTTTCTCCTTTTATAGAAATTTTTATGGGCATTGAACAATGGCACAGTTGATATGACATAATTAGTATAGCACGCAAAACACTTATTTGTGAGCAAGGCTATACACTAACTATATAATGAGTCTGCCAGACAACAGATATACAATATAAGTGCCAAAAAATACTCCTTTTTGGGGATGATAGGAGGAAAAATTGACCCTTTCCCAAAACAAAAATAATATTCCGAGACACTCCATCCAAAGAAAAAAAAAACAAAAAAAAACCAGAAGTTTCAAGTTAGTACCATAGCCACGACAGAAAACAGGACCTCTTCTGTTATGCCACGGTTGTCACCCGATGATAAAAAAAAGTCACTATAGTTTTAGTGATTTTCTGGTTGATTTGGTGTTTTTCTTCAATAATCTAGTGATTTTTGTGCAGATTTTGAATTTTTTTGTTTAGGCAATATAAAAATCACTAAAAATAGTGATAAATCACTAAGTGTGGCAACCCTGTCTTATGCTGATCGAAAACCAACTGAACTCTGATTGTAATTAAATTTAAAAAGAAAAAGTTTTTTTAACTGAAAATAAGGAGCGACATTAAAACATAAAACGAACAGAAACTATTCCGTATATGAAAGGGGCTGTCCCCTACTCGACGCCTTGCTCTTTACACTAAAGTTTGACTCTTTCTCACAAGTCTATTTTTTTTAAACGATAAAAAACTTTACCGTAAAGAGCTAGGCGTTGAGGAGGGGACAGCCCTTTTCATATACGGAATAATTTCTGTTCGTTTTAAGTTTTAATACCGCTCCTTACTTTCAGTTAAAAAAAACTTGTTTTTTTTTATATTTAATTTCTGACAGTTTTTGAATTAATGCAGCTTTGATTTTGGCTCACCGTACATTAATAATTAAAATGAAATTTGTATATTAACTCTCCTTTTTTTGCTAAATAGCTTTCTCGAAATTTTGATCTGACTTAACTTACGAAATAACTTACGTAACGAGCTTCTATATTCGTATATTTTTATTACGTAAATGTGGGGTTCTACCCCTAGTCAATACCTCACTCTTTACGTTAAAGATCGAATTATGTTCCAATTCTTTAAGAATGACCCCTGAATCACAAAGGCCGTTTAATTAGAAAAGATAGCTTTTTTGAAAGTACTAAACAAACTTTAGCGTAAAGATCAAGGTATTGACTAGGGGGAAACCTCCTCACCTACGTAGTAATCCCTGTTCGTTTTAATTTTTAATATTGCTCCTTACTTTCAGATGAAAAAACTTGTTTTCTTATTTAATTTCTGATCGTTTTTTAAATAATGCTGAGAAATCCGGCACTCCCTCATAGAAATGCCCCTTCCCCTATGTCAATATCCTTCATGTAAATATCCTCGTCGCCAGAAAAAATCCCCCTTGAAAATGTCAGCATACTTCCAAATAACAAATACTGTATCAAAACAATGGGCAAAGTTCATAACTTGCAGCTCTTCCCCCGGTGACTGTGGGGGATTAAGTAATCCTCAAAGACATATTTAGTAGGTTTTCGACTATGTTGAACAAAATATCTATTTCAAAATTTTGATCCGGTGACTTTGGGAAAAAATGAGCGTGGGAGGGGGCTTAGTTGCCCTCCAATTTTTTGGGTCGCTTAAACAGGGCACTAGAACTCTTGATATAGGTTAGAATGAGCTCTCTCGAGATATCTTAGGACCACTGGATCGATACGATCAACCCTGAGGAAAAAAAAAAAAAAAAAAAAAAAAAAAAAAAAAAAAAACACGCATCCAGAATATTTCTTCTGGCAAAAAATGCAAAATTCTACATTTTTACAGATAGGAGCTTGAAACATCTAAAGTATGGTTCTCTGATACGCTGAATATAATGTTTTGATTTTTATTAAGATTCTATCCCTTTTAGGGTGAGCTTCCTCCGTTTTTCGAAAATAAGACACATTTTTTCATGCTCGTATTTTTTGATGGGTAAGAATAAACTTGATGAAACTTAAATATTTGAAATCAGCATACAAAATTCAATACTTTTGATGTAACTACTGGTATCAAAATTCCGTTTTTTAGAGTTTTGGTTTCTATTGAGTCGGGTTGCTCCTCACTTACAGTTCGTTACCACGAACTGTTTGAAAGTGCTCCGGACTCAGGAGTATCGCTAACATTGGCTACCAAAGATGTAGCCTCTTGTGACTAGATAGACGTTATGGATACTTTCTAATTATCTTAAGTAACATGCAGCAGAAGTTTACCAAAACCAAAGTTTATGATAGGAAGGTGAGTTATAACCAAAAATAAGATAGAGAGGGGGTCAGCCATCAAACAAAGAGAAATAATCATAAAAATATAAAGCTTGATAGTAATATTCTTTTTCATTGCCTCTTAAAGCAAATTTCAATTTTCCTCGCAAACTGAAACTCTTACTTTTATAGCCAACAAGAAGCCATTTTGCTTATCAGCAAATGTTTTTATACGGTGACAGAACATTAAATTGGCTGTTAAACGTTATCACTCATTTTAACTGACAGCGTGACCATATATGACAGATGGAGTCACTAAACCAGGAAATTATTTTTTGTGAAATGAAAGAGCCCAGGGAATAAATTTTTTCCGACTGGCTGACTTCCTAATGTTTTCTGACATAGGCATATCTTTCAAGACGGTGCAATTGCGTCGATAGAAATCGATATACAAGCCTACAATTTATTCGTCTTCTTTTATACTGAGTATTTAGAAGGATCATAATTCTCCTTCGCTTTGAGCCTTCAGACCATTTCAACATATAAAAGGATGTATTTTTTATATCATAGAAAATTTGATGTTTATTGGATTTCCTTTTTTGATAAACTTTCTCTTTTATTAAGATTGGCTAGAAATGACCGAAAGAAACCGGACCATTTCTTCAAATAGCATTTGAACAATGAACGGGGCAAGTATTGAAAATAACAAGAATAAATTTTCACTGTTTTGTTTTTAGCATTTAACTTGGTCCAAAATTGAATTTTATTTTGCAGCCAGATCTACGGTATCATGGTTGCAGCGGCAGCTGCAACCTAGTACAGAGCGAACCACAGCCCATAGTAACCAAAAGTTAAAAAACGCGTTTTCAAAAAAACTGTCTGGTGAGAAAAAATTGCCATTTGACGCTGAATCAGGAATGGTAACTATTGTTTCGGTTAATTTTAGAAGTAAAAGTTTTTCGCGAAAAGAAATTTATGGTGATTTCGAAAAATAGCCTGAAACCCCTTGAAAATGACGTCAAATCGCGATAAAAGGAGCACCATAGGAATTAGCATGATCGAAAATGCTTTTAACCAATTTTATCCACCGTTTCATGACCTTGGTGAGCTTGGAAGGTGTGTAATAGCTTATTCGAAAGGGAATTAAATTTGTAAGTGGTTTTTTTAAGTGACACAAATTTTTGGAGGGCAAATAGCACCCCTCGCTATAGGCCCCCTCCCCTCAACTAGTCCTATAAAAATTTTGAGATAGCCATTTTGTTTAACATAGTTCAAAGGTCCAATATATATGGGTTTTAATGATGATATGGCCCTCCATAGTCCCTGGGGAAGGGCTGTATGTGGTGTCAGGTGTATCGATATCGCGCGTATCGATATTATGCGTATTAATATCACGTGTATCTTATTAGGAACATCGCCATTTGCTGTTGTTTTTTTTCAGTCATTTTCAAGGCTCATTTTTTAAAGCCCGTCCCGGCAAGCCATCATGATTGAAGCAGCAGTTACAACCTAGTAAAGAGCGAACCACGGCCCATAGTAACCAAAAGTAAAAAAACGCGTTTTTTAAAGAAACTGCCTTGTGAAAAAAAATTTGCATCTGACACTGACTCAGGAACGTTAACTATTATTTCGGTTAGTCTTAAAAGTAAAAAGTTTATCGCGAAAAGAAATTTATGTTGATTTCAAAAAAAGCCTCACACCCCTCGAAAATCGCGTCATATCAAAATGAAAAGTGTACCATTGGAATCAACATGGTCAAAACCTTAAACAAGGAAGTTACAGTCTCTCTCCCTGAACAACAAGGAAAATCACTTCCTTGCATCGGTAGCACTGATTTGTCTTCCGTTTTTTTTTTTTTTTTCAACAGGTCTAGCGGGCTATCAGAACATCATAAAGAGATTCTTAATGGCTCATTCAAAAGCTATTTCTCATATCTGCTTGCTTTTTATTAATCCTGCCATCTGCAAGTGCCATATGACACTAAAATGGCACTTTTTGTGCTATTTCTCAAAGGGTGGCACTAGAAGTCTACCAGAACATCGTTGGCAGAACTTTTATAGCTCATATAAAAGATATTGCACATATCTACGTCTTTCATATAAATTCCACCATCATCAAGTTCAAATGGCACTAAAAAACGGCACTTTTTGTGTCGTGTCTCAAGTGGAAAAGCTGCACTGTAAAAAACTATTGATTTCCAACAAAATGTTTTCTCGAATTCGTACAAGTTAAAAAAAAATCCAATTTTTCTGTTCGAATTGTGACTTGCTTATTTAATTCAAACAAGTCACAAAACAATCCAATTTTTCTGTTGGAATTGTGACTTGCTTATTTAATTCCAACAAATTATTGAAATTATTAGGATATTTACTTTTCAGTAGAAAAAATTTAATTTTCACCGTAAATAGGCTATATCAATCAACACAGTTTGAACTTCAACAGTAGTTTAAAGTTTCTTAAATATCCTTTTAAATTTGACTATAGGACCAATGAAAGTAATATGTTCAGTATAAGTCCAATTCAAACATTTAAATTATAGCAGAACAAGGGGAATGCTAATTGAATTTTGTGTATAAAAAGATAATTATAAAAATTAGGAAATATATTTTTACTTTGAAATAAGTTGAGCTTCCTTGTCTGCAAAATGAACACGCAGAAACGCAGATGCAAAAATTATCTTTTAACTTTTACAATCGAGATTTTTAAATACATTTTTTGTGAATTTATGTTGATAGAAAATTTCTTGAGATGTTACCCTAATCTTAACAGTGCTACCAATGAAAATATATTGCTTTCTGAATTCAATTTTTTTCTAATTAATAGTGAAAATCCTTATGTGGGAACAACTTACGTTTTAGCGATGAACATAATTTTTGTAATGAGACCCAAAAAGCG
Source organism: Artemia sp. Qi Xiang Cuo (assembly GCF_049724085.1). Classification (NCBI taxonomy): domain Eukaryota; kingdom Metazoa; phylum Arthropoda; class Branchiopoda; order Anostraca; family Artemiidae; genus Artemia; species Artemia sp. Qi Xiang Cuo. Next base: position 73,435,513 of record NC_142799.1, on the reverse strand, counting down.
TTTCAAAAAAAAAAAAATCTTTCCTGGATTTGCCACAAATTTGCTGCTTACGCTGAATAACCAAGTAAGCAAATATTTCCAAGAAAAGAAGACGCCTTAAGGGTATTTCAGTCCTTTACGTACACGCACAGGAACCAAAAGCTGCCCCCAAAAAGAGAATTTTCTAAAATGGTGCACATTTCAATTGGACTCAGAAAAACTACACTTTAATAGCATGAATCGTGCTTCAAAAACTCCGGTTTGCTACAGGATTAATGAAAAAATAGGACGTTAGCCCAATAAGTTTTATCAAACAGTTCATAGTGTTACACAGTAATAAGGAGTGACTCAGCTCAATTGTAATCGAAAATCAAAACTATACTTTTGATAAAAACGGATAAAAACTGAGTCTATATGCAGATTATAACTATATAAATATCACTATGTTTAATATATAATCACCAAAGGCTTCAAGCCTCAGAAGAAAAAGGGATTTTGAAAACAGGGAGCCTGATTTTCGAAAAAGATAGAAACACCCCCCCAAAAAGTCAATAAATCTTAATGTAAATCAGACCTTTAGATTCAGCGTATCAGAAAATGTTATTGTGGGGGGTTATGATCTCCTATCTGCACAAATGTGGAATTTATGTTTTTGCCAGAAGACTGATCACTGATGCGTTTCTATTTGTTGTTTTTTTTTGTTCTAGTGTCCTTTTTAAGAGACCGTAAAGATTGTATGGCAACTAAACCTCCACTCAAAATACCTAACTTGTCTCTTATTTTGTTTTCGAATGTAACAATTTGAGATAAAATTGACAAAAAAAAAATCATCTCCTTTAACTGCCTACAAACGCGAAATACAGAAGTAGCTTTGTAATTAAGACATTCAAACGACTACGGAACATTTCTACATAGGGGGCATCCAAATTAGAGAGAGAAGACGTTCTGATTGTGATGGTAAGTATTCAGTTTAGTTTATTAATATTGATAACTTGTGTCTTATGGTTTCCCAAAATGTTTAAGATAGTAAATTTTTATAAATAAAAAAAGTTTGGTAAAATTCTACGGTACTGTTCTATTAACTGTAAACAATGCAAGAAGTAAAAATCGGTTACTGCTAATGAAATAAAAGAAAATAGGATAGAAGTGTAATAGTTTAGAAACAAAATTCGGTTATATATTTGCACATTAGGGGGGTGGGGGTAAATTATAGAATATATTAAATGCGTAACCTAACCTAGGTAACTTTTTTCCCCCTAAACCCCTAAAAACTAAAGTTCAAATATTGTAAACACAGTTAGAAACCACTGTTTGCAATCCATTTCTCCGTTGAGAGAACCTGTTTGACTGTTTTTTTCATCTATCTTGCGTGGCTTACAGCTAATAAAACAATACCAAGTCTATTTTATCTACTTTTGACTATCTTGGAAAGGGATTAGGTTAGGAAAATGAAACTTTCAGGGATGGGTCTACAGGCTAAAGTATGCGTACTTATGTACTATCTGGAACACACACGAAAAATGAAGTTTGGTTGATGCTAATGAAGTAAAACAAAATAGGATAAAAATATAATAGTTTATAAACAAATTTCGGCTATATATTTGCACGTTAGGAGGGGTGGGGTGGGGGGTAAAGCAGAGCATATATTAAATACCTAACCAAACCTAGTACCTTTATTCACCCTAAACGCCATAAAACAATAGTTTAAATATTGTAAACCCAATAGCAAACCATGGTTTACAATCCATTTCTCTATTGAAAGTAACCCGTTTCGAGAGAAACCCGCATCTTCCCTGTATAATACAGCGCATGTGTTCCAAATAATACATAAGTATCAAAGTATGTCCCGGGAAAGTATTTTGAAGTACCTACCTTCACTCCTTCTCCCTCTAGAGGGTCCTTAAATTGAAATTAACGACCCTCTTAAAAACTTATTGAAAATTTAACAAGACAACATTAATTTCAGTTATCAGTTTCGCTTTCTCAAGGTTTAGCTCCAAAATTGCAATTCCTGTTAGTTGAGTTAAATTTCAAGCCATATCAATGTTTTTTTTTTCTTCAAAATTTAGGAAATGTATTTGCATATCTTTAAAAAATTATAAATTGGGATTGATCTAAGTTGTGAAGCTGGAAACAGTTTCGCCATACTTTATCTAAGCAGAAGATCTATTTCGAAAGGTTTCAAATTTATAACACACAGATTTTATGAGGTGGCGAACAAGAGATTTGATGAGATATGATGAGTAAGTCAAAGGTATTCAGAAAAGACAGGATTCGTGGCATTATTATTGCAACCGCTCACCTCTGGAGGTAGAAAAAAGGGGGGAAGTCTTTCTTTTATTTGTGCCTCGATTTGATTTCATATTCACTTCAGGTCCGAGTGTCACTTTTTTCCTGATTGGAAGATGTTTCTTACTCAAGTGTCTTCTGTCGGCCTGCTACTACGCCATTGATTTACTGATTTCCACCATGAAAAAATGCAGCCGTTAAGAGGTGTCATACTATCTGGGAGACATTTTTTGTTGTAATTTTCTGTTCTTGCAACATAAATAAGATTATTTTTTTTGTATTTATTGATGCTTCAGAAAGAAGAAAGGGAAACTGAATCCTGAGAACTAGATATTAGACTGTGGACCTAGGAAATTAAAAAACAGTTGGAATGGATATCCAAGAAGAAAACGGAAAACGAAGGTAATAAGATGGATATCTAGAAGAGATGTTAAATTTCAATGTGCGTCTTTGTCTAAATACAAAAAATTCAGTTCGAGTATGATAACTTGATATCTTCATTTTTCAACAAATTGGACATTCCAATAAAATCATGGAATTCCAAAATGGTCTCCAATATTCAATTCATCTTCTGAAATTCCAATTTTGTTGTTGAAAAAAAAACAATTTTTGTTGAATCTTAAACGAATTTCTTTAGAGTGTCGAGCTATTGGGCTAGCAGAACTTTAAAAGGCGATGTTTATTGGCACTCATTTTTCATGCATATCCTGGGAAGGCAGATTTTAAACCTATTACTCATATCTACATGCTTTTTATCAATTTTACCATCAAAAAGAGCCGTATAGCACTGAAAACGGCACTTCCGGTACCACTTCTTAAGTGGAAGAGTTTGGAAGTATGAAACTGTGCCATTGCAATAATTATAGTCCAAAGCCCTTAACTGTAGGCTTATAAGAGCCCCTCACATATGCTCCCCATCCAAACCCTTTTAGTAAGTTTCATAATTCAGCTAGTCATATTAAAAGTAAAAGATTATAGCGAAAGCAAATTAACTAAAACTAAAAACTTTTCAACGAAACATCTACCAAAAATTAAGCTTGATTGATCAACAGTTTTGAATTGAACCTTTAAACTTCACTCTGTGATGAAGCCTGTGTCCTAGATCTAACGGCGGTAGTTGAGGGGAAGGGACGTCCTTGCCCCCTTAGTTTTTGCTCTTGCCTAGGTTTTGAAATCAACTTTTTTTGTCATTTCATTGGAAAAGGCACTTGTTTCATTTAAAAAAAATGGAGAAACAACCGAAAGTGCACTTTGTGGGAATGTGCTATCAAGTCAAATTTATAAGAAGCGATTAAGTATAAATATAAGCTTTTAAATGAGCCCTTAAACAGCTTTCTTTTGTTAGAGAGGCCTTCTAGTTTCTACTAGTCAGTAGGTGATTTATAAAGCCCTGTCTTTAGTTAGGCTTTTTCAGGCGAAGTCGGCCGAGTAAAAACGGGTTTTTGTTCATCAAAAAACAAATTTTCCTGAAAAACATGTATTCTTTTGTGAAGTTTGGATAATAAACTTTATGTTATAGACTAAAATTCTTCTTAGCTGTCAAGGTTGTTTGCAGTGTATTTTAGAGGTGCCCTATCTCCCCTAGAACGGTGGTAATTAGAAATTATATTAGAAATATGTTTTCAACTGAAACTAAGGAGTGACATTAAAACTTAAAACGAACATACATTATTCCGTATAAATAAAAAAAGATCATGGCAACATTCTTTCTGCATTACATTTTAATAAAAAACCAATAAACCTTAATTTAAAAAAACAAAGAGGGAAGTAAAGAGCGAAGTTGAAACTTCAAACGGACAAAAAATTTATTTCACAGCCTATTTAATATATATTAATATAACTAGTACAAATAAACCAACTAATTATGTTTCCCTATGCTTTTATGATCATACAAAACTAGCGCTTTACTGAAAACTCAAAATAATATAGGAATTTTGGTACAGTAAAAGCAAACCAATTAAGGATACCTTTTATAGAATCAAAATATTATCAATCCCTTTTAGGATCCATCCCTTTTAAGATAAAGCAACAATCCATTTTACGATTTTCTTTATTTCTTTTACGTTTAATTTGGTATCACTTCTGCAGAAGGGCTCAGTTGAATGACTGGCTCTCGTTTTGGCTCTTCGAAGGTCAGATCATGATTAGTTTGTACGCAAGTTCAAATTAAGGCCATCTTAATAGCATTAGGACTACAGAGTAGCTTTAGAATTTGTACCATAGCTTAAAATTCACTTTTGTATAGAGAGAAATATGAACCAGAGTTCATATTATGTCTTATTTGATATTCATTTTAAGTGATACTAAAGCATATTTCTTACAATTTAAGACTGTATATTACCCACTATTGGTATTACAGCTGGTGAGAGCAAAATGCTGCTTGATAAATCAATCCAATATTTCTGTATGCTGTTCAATTACTTCGTGGTTATTAACAAATATTTAGTTTTACGCTTATGTTTTTACGATACTTTTAATTGTATACTGAAAGTTACTACTACTACTGCTAACAACAACTACTAACAACTCACCGCAGCACCAAGGCGCCTGAGGCCAAAACAGCTACGCAGGCTCGTCATCCACCCCAATCTATTCAAAGCCTCCCTTTTTACACCCGCCAACGATGCTCCCATCTACTTTAGATTATTGTTTATAGCGTTCTCCCATCCCCGACAGGGGTGTCCTGCTTTCTAATTACCTGTAAACGGCTGGCCAAAACGAACAACATTGGGCAATATGTTATCCTTCATCAACACAACGCGTCCAAGCAACTTCAACCTTTCTTTCATTCTAGCCCGAGAGAGCGGTAGTGAACCACATTTTTCGTATAGCCTATTATTTGAAATACGGTCAGTCAGCCGGATACTCGAAACATTCCTTACGCTATTTCTCTGGAAAACATCTAGTAAATTTTCATCGACTTTTCTAAGCGCCCGTGCTTCAAGACCATATTTGACCACTGTCATCACTGTAGCTTCTAATATTCTAATCTTCGTTTGCAAACTGATCTTCCTATTCTTCCAAACTTGTTTTTAACTGTGAAAAAACACCCTGAGCCTTGGCTATTCTATTTTTAACATCTTCACTGCTCCCACCATCTTTACTAATAATACTACCAAGGTAAGTGAAGCTACCAACCTGATCAATCTTTTCATTACCCAAAGTCACCTTTTCATCTTCACTTATTCCTAGCCTTAGTGACTTAGTCTTCCTAACATTAATTTTCAAACCAATTCTAGCACCCTGAACTCGCAAAACCTCTAAAACCTCCAAAACCTATACTGAAAGTTACTAATGTCACAACTGGCGTAAGACCATGAAAAGCTTTATAGATTCGTTGAATGTTGTCTGGCTACAAACTCACTTTTGACTCTTAAATCAATAATACTGTTTTTTATACTTGACTTTTGGTTTTTAGTAAAGCGCTAGTTTTTTATAATCATAAAAGCACAGGGAAACATAATTAGTTGGTTTATTTGTACTAGTTATATTAAATAGGCTGTGAAGTAATAATTTTTTCCCTTTTTAAGTTTCAACTTCGCTCTTTACTTCCCTCGGAAAAACTTTTTTTTTAAAATTAATTATATATAAGTGTCAAGTAATTTGAAACGGCATGGCCTTTTCTCAGAACTTCCAGACATTACCATTGATAAATGATCCATTGAGAGGCCAGCAATGCAAAGTTCACGAAGCATGCAGCGAAAAAAAAATGGTTTGGAACTAAATTATTTTGCAGCTGACTATATGCTCTTATATACATTAGCTTCAACTCTTCAAGTAATTTGAAGCAATACAATATTTTTGTGTATTTTTAACAATCTTTAATGAATCCTTAAAGCTTATTTAGAGTTATTAGAAAATGATTATACTTAAAAAAATTACGGGTCACCCATGTATGCTTAGGTTTTTCTCCACATAGGTTTTCGTTTATGGTCGTGAGAAGTTCTGGATTTATCATCTCCTTCTTTTAAATTTACAACGGATCTACCGAAGTCAATAACTATGGTGATCTACATCTTGAATCGATTACCGACTTTCAAAACAATAAAACCAACGATTAAGGTCTGTAATAAAACGTAACGTTTTTTAAATGAAAGTAAGGAGAAAAAGTAAAATTTGAAACGCAAGGAAATTATTCATATAGGCTATGAGGGGACTGCCCCCTCCTGAATCCCTTGCTCTTTAATCTATTCTTTTCAAAAAGCTTCTTATTCTAATTAAACATCCCTTGTGTTTTAAGAGTCGTCCTTAAAGAATTGGACAAAAAGTCAAACCTCAGCGTAAAGAGCAAGGAGTTAAGGATGGGGTACTCTCGGGAACGACTCTAATCACTTTAGCCTTATACCCTTATCTATAAATATTTCTAAGCCTTTTAAGATCTTGTATCTAGAGATATCAAATGCTCGTTCAGAGTCTATGGGGCCTATGCAAAGGAGTCAAATTACTCAGACGCTTATCAATAATTAAACTAAGTATGACAATTGTTTCAAAGGACATATGAGGAGGACGGTCATGCCATGCACGCACGCAGAATGTTACAGCAGAAAGATATCTACGCCGCTTACTAAAGAGAGGGTTACAGGCTCTTCAGTTGCTAACTATGTGCCTCTATGAGGTACAGGAGGAGGAGCCAAGTCCTGAAGTAAGGATGGTTGCAACCAGGAAAAATGTCAACTATAGAAAAAAATCAATATAAGGACAGAATAAAGACTGACACCTATCAGGAATATGTACTTGGTCCACAGTAAACGCTGGGTGGAGACAAAAAGTTAGTACCGCGTACAACCGTTGGAGAACTGTCCAGGATTTAATAGCCCGAGAGGTGAAGAAAAGATGGATTTATCGTTGAAATATACTTTGGACAAAGGAGTAAAGGACCTGCATCAAGTGCAGCGATGGTAGCCGCGTCAGCGTCGACAGAGGGGAAGACTTATAGATACATTCAGACGCATGTACAACCGTCGTCTACTATGTGCGCTTATGTCACTCAAATTCCAGTAGTAAGAATGTCCTTGCTGCAGCTACCATATCAGGTCTATACAGAGGCATCATCAATGCCTTGTGTGCCACATAAGGCCCAGGAAGAACTGAGTCCTAAGCAAGTACGAAGATTTTACCTATTGAAATGTGTGTTCATGGGTTGGTGGAATCTTTAGGGGCTCAGTAATCCGCCAATCCAGTCTTTTTTCCGCCTTCCACAAGATCTTTTTTTCCTGGTACTACAATTTCTTTTTTGCTTAACATCGTTTTTGATGAATGAAAATTTCGCTTGCTGAAGGCGGGTCACACTCGTCACACTCAATTGCAGAGACTAAAGTTTCCTTGTACGCTGAATTTATGAGAAGAATAGTTTATAACTACATACAATTACGCATGTTTGTAACTGTGTTTAAACTATGTTATATGATAACATATGTTAAATATGCTGCCATGTGACATAGGCCTATATCTATTTTATATATTCATGACTAAAGATGTTTACAACTTACAAATAATTAAATATAATTATTTAGTATTATTTGAATGGCCTCCGTACAACAAAAAAGGAGCAGGAAATTTCCTGCAGTACAATGCATTCCTTTTTTTGGAATGTAAAACATTGAATTACACAAAGCCTGCTAGAAACATTCCCTTCGATTGTCTCCAGTCAATGTCTTTTATTCCCCCTCGTTATCCCCAAGGATGATAACGAAACGAGATAAGCGATGGCAAAAAGTAAACAAACAATTAGACTGGCTTAATGACCAGCATAGAAATATCCAAGCTTCGTAATCACTTTCTCTAGGTCTTCGTAATCCTTTTTCAAACACTCCTAGTTTCTCAAGGGACTAAAAGCGAGACACAGCGAGAAAATGGGGACAACTGCTTAGAGATCCCAATTCTCAAAGCCAAGTAGTCTGAACCTCCAAATGGTCTTTCTGCTTAACATAAAAAAAATTCTCTCGTTTTCTTTTATTGCTACCATGTGGAGTTCGTACTTTTTTGCCACTCAAAATACAAGAAAACCATACGTAATAATTAAAATATGAATAGGATCTTAAATTAAACTGGATACTAGCGGATAGTATCCGTCGATGGCAGTTCATATTTTTTTGGATTTTGTGCAAATCGCGGATATTGGCGAATAACTCGCTTTCATGGTTGTTAGGTATTTGGTTTTAATTCATCTGATTTTTGGCTTTTATTGGATTTTATTCATCTTTTAAGTTTTTGGTTTTTTCTTTGTTTTTTTGGTCCTTTTTACATTAATTTTTTGCGTTTGTTTTTTGTTGTTTTTTTCTTCGGTGCTTTCCTTTGATGCGTTATTTCGTTTTGTGCTGTAAAAGAGAGGCCCTTGCATTCTTAATGCGATCACGTTGTTGTGTTTTTTCTGTTGATTTAATTTATCTTCAAGAGACCCAATGTTGGTCATTTTTCCTTCTTTATGGGATGTAAGGCACAAGTGGTTTAAGAAATTATCTTCTATATTCATATATTAATAATACGTATATTAGGGGGCTCGTCCCCTAGTCAATACCTCGCTCTTTAAGCTAAAGTTGTAATTTTGTTCCAATTCTCTAAAAATGACCCCTTAATAACAAAGGCCGTTATTTCGAATATTTTTTTTTTAATATTGTTATTTAGGGGAAATTCGGTTATTTAGAATAAATAGTTCTTATGAAAGTACAAAAAAATCTTTGGCTTAAAGAGCAAGGTATTGACTAGGGGGTGAACCCAATCATGCACCTAATATTTTTTGTTTGTTTTAAGTTTTGATGTTGCTCCTTATTTTCACTTAGAAAACTTTTTTTTATATTTAATTTCTGATCTTTTTTTAAATAATGCTGGGAAATCCGGCGCCCCTTCATAGAAATGGTCCTTCCCCATGAAAACTTCCTTTATTAAAAGTTCCTCCCACATAACCCTCGACCCACCCACCCGCCTACTACCAGAAAAAATGCCCCCTGAAAACGTCTGTATACTTCCCAATAACCAATACTATATGTTAACATTGGGTAAAGTTCATAACTTTCAACCGTCCTCCCGGGGACTTCGGGGGATTAAGTCATCCTAAAGGACATAGTTATCATATTTTCAACCATGCTTAACAAAATGGTTATCTCAAAATTTTGATCGGGTGACTTCGGGAAAAATGAGCGTGGGAGGGGGCCTAGTTGCCCTCCATTTTTTGGTCACTTGAAAAGGGCACTAGAACTTTTAATTTTCGTTCCAATAAGTCCTCCCACGATATTCTAGGACCACTAGGTCGATACGATCTCCCCTGAAAGAAAAACAACAAAAAAACAAATAAACACGCATCCGTGATCTTTCTTCTGGCAAAAAAAAGCAAAATTCCAAATTTTTGTAGATAGGAGCTTGAAACCTCTACAGTAGGGTTCTCTGATACGCTGAATATAATGGTGTGATTTTCATTAAGGTTCTATAGTTTTTAGGGGGTCTTTCCCCCTTTTTTCGAAAATCAGCCAAATTTTCTCAGGTAGGACTAAATTTGATGAAAGTTATATATTTGAAATCAGCATTAAAATGTGATTCTTTTGATGTATCTATTGGTATCAAATAACCGTTTTCTAGAGTTTCGGTTACCTTTGAGCCGGGTCGCTCCTTACTTACAGATCGTGGTAACGAACTGTTTTAAAGGTCTAAGACCTATTGTGGTATTTGTGCTTTACTGAAAACTATTCACGTTACAAATATTTACTTTCATATTAAAAACATTGAAAAATAAAATACAGTGAAATAAAAATCTTTAACTGAAAAAATATAAATGTTTATACTGTTATAACATTAATAAATCAAATAATTTTAACATTTTGATTACTAAATATCAGTATTTGTAGGCTATATTAAACTGACAATCCACATTCATTTGTATTTTTTCAGTAAAGTGCAGATTTTGTTCTGGCCTTGGAAAGGCATAGGGGCTTAGCGCACAACTTATGTTAATTTCTGCTCGTTTTGAGTTTGACTCAGTTATTTATTGTAATTTCTGTTCGTTTTGGGTTGAATTTCTTTATCGATACTCATGTGTGGTAGTTTCAAGCTAGGTAAGTTGTTTTATTTTGTTGTTGCTCATTTTTTGTTTAATGGAGTTCTTTACTTTTCTTTGAAAAACTTATTTTGTGGAAAAAGTTTTTTAAATTAACTGAAAAACAAAAGCTCACTGTTCAAAATACATATAGTTTGTTATTCCGATAGACCGATCTGAAGAAAACAAAAGGAAGAAGCCATGGCAAATCTTTTCAAATTAGGGGGGTTGTTGGGCTGTAACTTGTATTTTCAGAACATGCATAGTACGGAAATGGGCTTGGTTGTCCCTATCAGTTATTGGGCTCTGTTATGCTTGCTATTAGGTTATAAACTGGTCATACTAAGTACGGGTATGGGTCAGGGTCGTATCCAAGATTTTTTTGAGGGGGGGGGGGGGAGGTTCACAAAATAATTTTTCTCCGGAGGGGGTTACAAAAAAAACTCTAAAAACGCATCAAAAATTTGTTTATATTCTTTTTTAACTTTTTACGAGTCGCACAAAGATTTCGGGGGAGGGGAAATTCAAAACACCTACCCCCTCCCTTGGATACGGCCTTGGTATGGGTTCGCTTATGCTAGCCAGTTGTACAGTGCTGGGTCTCAACGTATGTTTGTATATCTGTTCCTCTTTGTTAGAATACTATCAGTTGTTATTAGGAATATCGAACAAAATTGGAATGAAGCTTGGACTAACAGAGTAAGCTTAAAGCAATGACAACTTAAAGCTAAAAAAGAAGTGAAGGCTGAAGAGTGAAGCTTGAACTGAAAACTGAACAGTTTTGAATACAAACAGAGACTTAATCTAAGCTGCGACAAAATACTATTTAATTCCTCTTTAAAAAGAAAGTCCTACTTTTAGTTAACTTGTGTTTGCCAAATAGTTAGTGATCTTAATGCCCTCTTTATTATCAATCATGGTGCTAGCCCAAGCATTTTTCGTAAGAACTTAAATTTCGATGTGGGAAACAACGATTTTCAGCCCAATTTGTGTCCCTTTTGTCCCATTTTTTATTAGATCTTTCCAGGTCAAAGATTTCCTTATCATGTTGAAAAGCTTTATCTCAGCGTTCAGGGAAGGAAATAATCTAATGAATGCTTTCGCGCGATAGCATTAGCCTGGGCGACTCATGCCGTAAATTTGAAAATAAATGAATAAATGGATTTTTTCAGGAAGCGCTTGAAATTGTTTTGGAATTTCAGTCATTTTAAACATAGTCTTGACGAGTCGAATTTATATTTGAACATTTAAAATTAGACCCTCCCCCCCTCTATTAGGTTGTTAATTTATTGCATAAGGCATTTTGTTGAATCAAGTACAAAAAACCTAAAACATAAAAGTGAGTATAGTCTTCAGGAAAATTATAGAAAAACTTGCTTTGAAGGGAGGGCTTGACTTTGAAAGAAGGGCTTAAAACCTTGAATCAGCTTGAACAAAATGATTTTTGGTCGACCCTTGAGTGTACGCTTCATTTATATATATATATATATATATATATATATATATATATATATATATATATATATATATATATATATATATATATATATATATATATATATATATATATATATATATATATATATATATATATATATATATATATATATATATATATATATATATATATATATATATATATATATATATATATATATATATATATATTCTCAAGAAATTGACAAAGTGAAAAAAAATAAATATAAATAAATGATGAAACTTTAAGATTCCATTATCATTATTTAACCAAATTATTATAATCAGACATTTATGAAGAACAAACAAATTGCCAAAAATCGAACAAAATGAATAACATTTTTTATGCAAGAAAAATAGAAACAGAAAGGCAGTATCAGTGACGGATTTTATGTATTATACTTAGAAATTAATCTTTAAAAGGAATTTTAGGCCTTGTCTTGGTTGATGATGAGGCTTGTTTATACTGCATAAATAAAGTTTTTTTTTTATTATCGCAAATAAGGCCAACACAGGCCAACACTCCTCCACCCCAACCTATTCAAAGCCACCCTTTTTACACCCGCCCACGAAGTTCCCATTTCCATTAAATCTTTCTTTATGACGTCCTCCCACCCCAGACGAGGACGACCGGATTTCCGTTTAGCCCTAGACGGTTGGCCGAAATGAACAATCTTCGGCAATCTGTTTCGTTCATCCGCACAACGTGCCCTAGCCACCTCAACCTTTCTTTAATTATAGCCCTAGAGAGCGGTATTGAACCACGTTTTTCGTATAGCCTATTGTTTGACATACGGTCAGTCAGCCGGATACCCAGAACAATCCTTAAGCGATTTCTCTGGAAAACATCCAGCATTTCTTCATCCGCTTTTCGGAGCGTCTAAACTTCAGAGTCATACCTGGCCAATTTGATTTCTGTGGCTTTTAATGCTTTTATATTGGTTTATTTACTTATCTCCCAATTTTTTCAGACTTTTTTTAACTGTGAAAACACACCATGAGCCTTAGCTGCTTTATTTTTAATATCTTCATTGCTCCCACCATCATTACTAATAATCCTACCAAGGTAAGTGAAGCTGCCCACCCGATCAATCTTTTCATTACCCAACGTCACCTTTTCATCTTCACTTATTCCTAGCCTTAGTGACTTAGTCTTCTTAACATTAATTTTCAAACCTATTCTAGCACCCTGTACTCTCGAAACCTCCAAAACTTCATTCATTTTCAGTTTTAGACTTCCCTTCCTCTCCTCAAAAAAAATTTCTCACAGAAAAAATAGGGAGTAGGGAATAGGGTATAGGGAGGTGTGGAAGCCATCCTCATGTATATCATAATCATATTTTTCTGACCGAAGCGGATGCGCCTAATTGCCCTCTTTCATTCTCAAAACACTGTTATAAAAAGCTAAACCTTAATTTTAGTTTAGTTATAAGGAGCTAAACCTTTTTATAGGAAAGCCCTGACTTGTGGGAAAAAGGTAACGGAAGTTGTATTCAAAATAAATTTATCTAAAATTTAACTTAAAGCTAAATTAAGGTTAAATACATAATACAAACTTTGGAGTTAAAATTGATTTATTTAAAATTAAAGGTAATGACGTTGAAATTAAAGTGGGATGAATTATCAAACATATTGAAAGAGTTTCCGTCCCTTCAACAGTTCATTCTTTACAATTAAATTTTACTTTTTATTCCAAATATTCGAGATAGAAAGGGTTCATTTCGTTGTATTTGTTTTATACAATAAACTTTTCCTTTAAAATGTTTTGATAGTCAACGAATAAACAGAACGTTTGTGCAATTACAAACTGGTTGTATTTATTGCATTCCAAAATCATTTCAGTACAACACAAGCTAAATTCAGCACGATGAGCATGGGGGTGGTAGGAGTAACCCCTCTCGTTTTACATGGGCTTGTTTCCTGTTCCTTTTAAGTGATGTCATCTGTACTCACATCATTTGAAAGAAGTTCTTTTTTTTAAAACAGTTTGTGATAACGAACTGTAAGTAAGGAGCGACCCGGCTCAATAGTAATCGAAACTCTAAAAAACGGAGTTTTGATACCAGTAGATATATCAAAAGAATCAAATTCTTATGCTGATTTTAAATATGTAAGTTTCATTATGTTTAGTCTTATCCATCAGAGGTTACGAGCCTGGTAAAATTCGCCTGATTCTCGAAAAAAGGGGAGAAAACCTCCTAAAAGTCATAGAATCTTAATGGAAATCACACCATCTGATTCAGCGTATCAGAGAACCCCACTATATAGGTTTCAAGCTCCTATCTAAAAAAAATGTGGAATTTTGTATTTTTCCAAGTTGAAAGATCACGGATGCGTTTTTTTTGTTTTTTTTTTCCAGGGGTGATTGTATCGACCCAGTGGTCCTTGAATATGGTCAGGGGTCTCATCCGAACGGAAATTAAGAGTTCAAGTGTCCTTTTTAAGTGACCAAAAAAATTGGAGGGCAACTAGGTCCTCGCCCACGCCCCTTTTTTCTCAAATGGCCCAATCAAAATTTTGAGATAGCCATTTTGTTCAGAATAGTTGCAAGACCGGAGAACTATGTCTTTGGAGATACAAGACCCCCCCAAAGCTCATGGAGAAAGGTCTTTAATTTAAAAAATCTGCCAATTTCTTTACGTATAGTATTTTTTATTGGAAAATATACCTACATTTTTGGGGGGTGGGAGATTTTCTGCTGGTGTTTTTTTTTCACGGGAAAAATTTTCCATGGAGAGGGTAGTATCCAGGGGTATTTCAGGAGAAATTCTACACTAGGGGAATTTGCCAGAATTCCTCTATAAAATTCTTCTAATGTATTGCTTTCACATTGCCAACTCAATTTTACACGTGGAGATGTTAAAGGTTATTGTCCAGGGTAAATTTTCACCAGGATTGAATTGTCTAGAGAATAAATCTTTGAGCAGGAGGGATTTATTCGTGAAGGTGTGGCCAGATTTCCTGCTGTTATCTCAAAAACGATCAGAAATTAAATAAGAGAAACAAGTTTTTCCGCTCAAAGTAAGGAGCAACATTAAAACTTGAAACGAACAGAAATTAATACGCATATGAGGGGGGTTGCTCCTCCTGAACACCTCGCTCTTTACGCTGAAGTTTCAGTTCTATCCCAATTCTTTAAGAACGACTCCCGAAACACTGTTTGTTTAATTAGAAAAATAAGAGGCTTTTTTAAAAGAACTAAAAAACTTTAGCGTAAAGATTGAGGTGTTGAGGAAGAACAACCCCCCTTATATACGCAATAATTTCTGTTCGTTTTAAGTTTTAATGTTGCTCCTTACTTTTAGATGTAAATCATAAGTAGTTGCTGGTTAGCTAAATCCACAGTATATATAATAGCATTATGATCATTCCCTATCTCACCCATTATAAAACCCCGGACCGAGGTGCGATTGCTCCAGAGAATGTATAAACCGGTATAAACATAAGCGACATTAGATCTTTTCACGGGTAGACAAGTCAGATCTCTCTTGAACGCCGAAACTTGGCTTCAACGTTGGAACACTAATTTTGAAGAAACTAATTTTAAATTAATTTATTCCAATACATACATGAAAATCGTTAATTAGTAGTGCAATGTTATTATTAGATGTTCTTAGGAATTAAAAATAGGTTTCGAAGTCTCAAGTTGGTTTCAAAGGCATTTTGAGAAAGTTTCTGCCAAAATACGTGTTCCAGGGTGATTGAACTGCTGATGGCAGATCAAATGAGAGGAGCTGTTTGTACTTGCCGATATATATATATATATATATATATATATATATATATATATATATATATATATATATATATATATATATATATATATATATATATATATATATATATTATATATATATATATATATATATATATATATATATATATATATATATATATATATATATATATATATATAGCCCCAGCACTCGGCACGCGGCAGGCTTCTTCATATGGCTTCTCTTTGTCACTTGTCTTCTAATCGCAGACATTTTGTTGTGTTTTCATACCAGTTTGAAGCTTCTACTAATCTTCAAACTTTTTGTTTTATTTTTCAAGGTTTTTGAATTGTTGTAATCCCTTGTTAAAATATATACAAATATTTTTGCAATTACCAGTTCTTTTGCTCTTTACACAATTAAATTTCTTTTCATACTGCGGACTATTCAAAGATATTTCATTATTACAGCAAGTCCGACTTCTAACAACGATTTCCACTCGGCTTCAAACTTTTGGTTTAATTGTTTAAGGTTTTTGAATTGTTGCAATCAATTTTTGAATTGTCGCAATTGCAAACAAAGATTTTTGCAATTATCAATTTTTTTGCTCTTTACGCAATTAAATCTCTTTTCAAACTGAGGTCTATTCAAATATGTTTGATTATTACAGCAAGTCCGATTTCTAACAACGATATCTACTAAGCTTCAAACTTTTTGTTTTATTTTTTAAGGTTTTTGAATTGTTGTAATCCCTTGTTAAAATATATACAAATATTTTTGAAATTACCCATTTTTTGTTCTTTCCGTAACTCAGTGTCTTATCATACTAAAGTCTATTCACAGATATTTGATTATTACAGCAAGTTCGATTTCTTACAACGACTTCTACTAAGCTTCAAACTTTTGGTTTTCTTTTTTAAGGTTTTGAAATTGTTGTAATCCCTTGTCAATATATAAACATATATAACTGTTTTTGCAATTACCAGTTTTTTACTCTTTAAGAAATTTAATATGCTTCTTCATACCTGAAAATCTTCAATTTTTCCTCATAAGTGAGACAAGTGTGACAACGTCATTACAATACTGATCCATATAAAAATGATGTTACTCACGTAAATAGTTTTTTTTTCTAAAATTAAGTCTGTTAACAAATTTCTCAAACTTCTGAACTATCTAAATCGTTTTTTTGGGCCAGAATATATCAGGATAGGATGCCAATTTTCCCGAAAACAACAATTTCTACCAAGCTTCCAACTTTGGTTTTCTTTTTTAAGATTTTCGAATTGTTGTAATCCCTTGTTAAAATATACACAAATATTTCTGCAGTTACCATTTTTTTTCTCTTTACGCAATTTAATGTCTTTTCATACTGTGTCTTTTGAAAGATATTTGATTATTAAGCAAGTCCAATTTCTAACAGCGATTTCTACTAAGCTTCAAACTTTTGGTTTTATTTTTAAGGTTTTTGAATTGTTGTAATCCCTTGTTAAAATATATATGAATAATTTTGCAATTACCAGTTTTTTGTTTTTAGACAATTTAATGTCTTTTCATACTGCAGTCTATTCAAAGATGTTTGATTATTACAGTTTGTTTCCAAAACTAAGGCTCTAAACAAATTTTCTCAAATTTCTGACCTATCTAAATCGTTTTTTTTTATGCGAGAATAAACCAGGATACCAATTTTTCTGAACAAATATCGATCTTTTTTTAAGAACATAAATATGTACATAACTGTTGTTCACTTATAAAAATAGTAATATATTTATATGCATATTCAAGCAGTGCAAAAATTATGTGTCAAAAAATTAAATACTCACGTCTCAAGGGTCTTCCTGTGCAATTCACCGATCCTGGTAGGTGGCATTCTTCCCTTTGTATGTCAAAAACAAACCCATCGGGGCAAAATTCCCCAACCAATCCCTTGGTTGTACAAACATGGTATCTATCACAGTATTGTCGATCAGGGATCCTTGTTTGCAGCAAATATGCACAAGATGGCAATTTGGGATCTCGAACAACATTGCTAATTTCTCCGAATGGTGCAAAACCTTCAATTCGTGTTCCATTTCCTCCAGTAGCTCCAAGAGTCACGTTAGAACCAATTCCACCAACTAGGCCTGCAAGAGCTGGGCTAGGTCCAACTTTCTGGAAATGAATTACACTAGTATTGTAATGAGATCATATACTAATATAAAAGGCTGTTTATCCATGCCTTTTCTGTTTATCCATGTGATGTGATGTCATATGAAAAATCACGTCTTAATCTATTTCAATGACGTCGTTCGTAGCACAAAAACTAGTGTTGCTTAGGAAGATCTATTAGTATATTCTTGAAAAGCAAGCATATAAGTGAAAAATAATATGGCTAGAGAAGACCCAAAAAACATAAATTTACAATTGTTATAAATTATGATTCATTAGAACAAAAGGAATTTTTGTCAAACCCCCTGAACAATCAAACGTGATAAGTTCAAGAGAACGACCCGAACAACGTAAATTCACAATGGATCAAAATGAACAACCTAGACCATTATATGAGACTAGACCAATATGGGCAGCTAAAGCAAAACAACATTGACAAATTTTCTGAAATAATAAAAACCCAAAATGAAGAAGAAATTAACATGCGACTAGACTACTTGCAATATAAGAGGATCGAAAAGAATAAAAACGAAAGTCAAGAACAAAGAATTGTGTGCTTAAAAGACATGTGACAGCGAATATCAGAACAAGTTGAAAATAAAAAAGAAAAAAGAATTGCTTGGTTAGAAGATATGTAACAGCAAGCATCAGAATGTGTCAAAAATGAGAGTAAAAAAGAAAACAGATTAGGTTAGAAGAACAACTTTGTCACTATTTTTGACACCAACAAGCTCCATTAAAAAACCCATTACAAACCAGCAAGAGTACTGTGAACTATGTAAGTATTAATTACAAGTTATTGGGACCCTTCAACATTGTATGTATTCACTGTACAGCCCTCAATTTTCCCGATGAAAGAGTTGCAAACAAAGATAATTCACTAAAGATTGCTGCTTGCCTTGTCAAATTGCATTGCCACCTCCACAATTTCTAAATGAATCGGTTTGTCTTTTTGTAGGACGTTATTTGCTCTTTAAAGAGTTCCAAAAACAAATCCAAAACTTGAACTCATATTTCACTCTAGCTTCATTCAATATAAGGGATGACCGAACCATCAATAGTCGTAATGTTTTCAGTTTTAAAGTATCTGGACAAATTTATCACAAAATCAATATAGCGGCTCCACCATCATAAGCCACTGAAGGTGATTTTGAACCACATTCATATGGCCAAATGTACTTTTTAGACCCCGATGAAGCTGTTAAAGAATGCCTCGCACATCCTTAAAATTAATGGATCTCTCGTAACCTTATGGATCTCTTGGAAAAATATTGCTAGACACAAACTTCTATGCCAAAGGTTACGAGTAAATGCGAGAAGTGGAGGATAATGTAAATCGTCTCGGTGCTTCACTGGGACAGCAACCTCCAAACATGTAGCTCATTTTCACTGTTTCAGATGTTGCCGGTAATAGACAGATTAACCTCATATACGCAATGAAGTATGCGCTGTGCTTTCTCTTAATGCTGACCATAGTTTTCTGTCATATAAAATGGCTGTAAAACAATGTGGCATAAATCTTGTCCATTAAAAAAATACCAACCATAGTGTGGAGCCTTTTACCTACCCATTGTTTTGTGCAGCTGGAACATCAGGATGGAAGGTGAATTTACGACTTCAAACACCTTACGCAAGTCGTCCACATCTAACACGGTTTGAATTTTTCTTGATGTAAAGAAAGCTTTTGACAGCCTTACACAAAAGATCCTCATTGGTAAACTTTCTCATCATGGTGTGCGTGGGGAAGCATTGTCTTGGTTCTCTTCATACCTCACTGACAAATCTATCGCCATGGACGATACAGACAAGGAAGTTCAAATTGAATACGGAGTACCCCAAGGTTCTATTCTTGGGCCAACCCTCTTCCTGATTTACGTGAACGACCTCTACCGACTTCTTAACACCCCAATTCCCAATGTTTGCTGTGGATTGTGTCACAAATGTTAATTTAAGACTATATCGGCGTCCACATCTGATAGTCGAGAAGAACTGGTAGCATTTGCAGATGACACTACTCTAGGTGCTGCAGCTCCGGATGAGTCATCCCTTATTCTGAAGCTTCAAGCACTGACTGAGAAGATACTCCATTGGTTTGACATAAATCAACTAGCTTTAAATGTAAAAAAAAGTCGTACCTTCTTATTTTTTCCCGTACAGGTATGACCTGCCGGACAATTACTGAGCTTCCTACACCAAGAGGCTCCATAAGTCGTCTCCCGGATCGATATGTGCGATTCCTGGAAGTTTTTTTGGATGAAAATTTATCGTTTAAGTGGCACGTTCAAGTAATAAAAGTGAAAATTTCCCGTGGACTTGGAATCATCTGTAAATTAAGGTGTTTATTTCCTTTTCCTGTACTCCGTCTTTTATATTTCTCTCTCATTTTTCCTTATATATGTTACTGTTCGTCTGTGTGGATGTCTACGTTTCCTTCTGTACTTGCTCCTGTTCATATTCTTCATGAGAAAGCGGTAAGAGTTCTCCAGTCGACTACACACATTTCTGTTGATCTCCTTAAGATTAGAGATATTTATGTTATATCTCTATCTTCGTTGGCATATCAATTCTTCCACGGAGATCTCCCATTTTGCTTTTCTGGACTACCTAAGCTAGTAGGGGAAGTAAATTTGTACGCAGTTCGAAACTGGGAGGATGTGATGATTCCTACTACTCCCTCGGTTCGTTCAGACTTTGGTCTGGTCTTGACTGTGGTACGTGCTTGGACCTTGGTTCCTGCTGAGATTCGTCAGTCACAAACACTCGGCTCCTTTTAAAAGACAGATGAAAAGTTTCTTATTAAAGGTAAATATTAAATAATTTATAGTTGTTTTATGGTGTTTTTGTTTGTTTAGTTTTTTTTTTGGGGGGGGGGGGGGGGTTTTTTTTTTTTTGGCGGTGGATCCATGATGTTATAGATAATTTTTTTTTTTTTTTTTATTGTCGGGTGATGAGGGTCGCTGTTTCGTGTTGACTGTCAGTGAGTTGACTTCTTTTCCTTATAGATTTATAAATTAGACATTGTTTAGTATTGTTTATGCCAAGTTTTAATATTGCTCATTTATTCTGTGTCGTTTCCCAAATAACGGGCCATTGAGCCCTTTTTGATATTGTTTTTGTTATTGTTATTTATGGAAATAAATGGAACTTGATCTTGAATTGGCGACGTAACGTGTCGCTTTTCAACCTCTGCGAACTATAACACCCGACATGTGTCGGATTGGCTTTAATGTTTCACATTTCGTGGAAGACTATTTCAACAATTTATTGTCGATAAAGATATTCGCATTGAGCTTGATTGCGTCCAATGGATAAAATTCAACCAGTAAACTATTGTGACCAAAAACTACGTAGGTGTTACACGACTTCTCAACGACTGAGCTTCGAAACAAAATGCAGTCGTTGGCGAAAAAATAATACTTCCGTCATCATTCACCGGATCATCCCTTTACTTTGCTGAATATTTCGAAGATGCTTTGGCTATTTTTCGTTGCTTCGATTTACCAGATTTCTTTATAACTATGACTTGTAATCCTGATTGGCCCAAAATAAAAGAAGCAGCACGTTTAAATCTAATGATCATAAGTTTATCGTAAAATTGCTCACTCAAGATTGTCGCGATCTCGTTGCTCGAATTGTGAAATTGAAATTTTATGAAATAACCAATGGTATTGATAAAAAATAGATATTTGGAAAAGTGGCAGCATAAGTGTATACAATTTAATTTCAAAAACGTGGACCACCGCATTTGATATTGATCATGCGTCCTAGTGATCAAATCCGTAATCTAGTCGAAATTGATGATCCTATTTCGGCTGAAAAATGCCATCGAACCTTTACTAAGAGTAAAAAAAAAATGCGAGTTGTACGATAAAAAATGGAATATTGCTCTCTGCATTCGATTTTCCAATGCAATATAATACAGTTACATCTTTAGGGGATGATGAAAAACCAAAGTATCGATGCCGTTATGATCCCAATTTAGAAAAAAA